>NC_046158.1:26165829-26462259 GCF_011064425.1 Rattus rattus
TTACTGCTAATAGAATAATATTTTAAAATATCTGGTTATATTGAAAAAAGTTAAGTGACATAAGATACATACAAGCTGTTTATGAACTATAAAAAAATATTTTAAAATGTAAGGAACTATTCTTGGACAAGCTTCCACATAGGCTAAGTGTAAGAATGCTTCTAATCCCAACTATGGGACAGTATTTCCACAAGGCCTTCCCTAAATCGCTGAAGTCTAGTGGTTCTTCTACCTTAATCCTCCTCTCTCTCTATCTCTGTCTCTCTGTCTCTCTCTCTCTCTCTGTCTCTCTCTCTCTCTCTGTCTCTCTCTCTCTCTCTCTCTGTATCATCTCCCCTCCTATCCCCCATTTGTAGTGTCTGACCCAGTCTGTGGTCTGTGGTATCCCATTGCCCTTACTGACTGGAAGAATCCAGGACATGACACTTGAACTGTTTCATTCAAAGTACATAGGGAATAATGTCATCCTCATAGCAGATATCTAATAAATTTTTATTCATGCCTGAATAAATTATATATTTGGTATAAATTTATCATAACAACAATATAAACTCTATCTCCTGCTTAGCAGCATTTAATAGTTGAAGAAATATAAGCAGTTGCATGACTTATTCTAAGATAAAATAAATAAACATTAAAATATAAACAAAAAAATAGCAAAAACTTTTAAGACACTATAAACATTTGCAGTTTCCCATGATGGTAATTTTAGAACATTTTCCCAAGCTTCTTTCACTCCTTCAATCAAAAAGTGGGTTTACCCTCCCCTGACCCTCAAAATGTAACAACCTAGACAGGAAACCACTGAAATGAACTCTTTAAATATGTGATAAGGCTAAAGTGTAGCTTTCCGCAGTAGATGCCCTCGGGCAGAGGTGCGGGTAGGGAGGACTCAGTTTTCTTTAAAGGGTTGGCCACTGGGAGTTTGGCCATGCTCCACTGAGAATATGGACAACACAAATTAGAGGTTTTCCTTTTCTTTTTTTCTTGGCAAGGGGTGCGTTATAAGGGTGGGGTGAGGAACCATGAAATACTGGGATATAAATGTGAACTGGGTATATTATATGAAATTCCCAAATAATTAATCAAAATATTATGTTGGTGATGTATGAGTTTATTTTCCTTTTCCTTAAATTGAATTCTAGCAAATCAAGTGAGGCAACTGTAAAGATGCGCATCTTCTAAGACCCTGTCATCCAAAATGCCCCAGCTGCTGTCTCCCTGGTTGTCTCTCTTAGCATTCTCATCATTAAAACAAAGCCAGCATGGTGCTACAAGGCTTAGGTCATACAGAAAGGCACTAACCAAGGCATTGCCGGAGTCCTCACTGATACTGATGAGAGGACTTACTTCCTAATCAGTGGTGAAAAAAGGAAATGCCCCTTGGATTTAGCCTGTCCAGTGGAGCAGAGATTGTCTGTCCCACAGAGTCCTCCACAAACTACAAATTGCTGAACAGAATGAGTACCATTCCTTTAAGGAACTCATTTTGATTTGAGTCTTATACAAAAACAGACATGTGATTTTTGAGGATCTGATATTTTCTCTCAAATCAATATAATAAATTGTTTCTTAATGGTAACCTTTTATATAGATGAGGGGAAACCAAGGCTTAGAGAGAATAAGAAAATGTGCCCAGTTATAGTACAAAATTGAGCCTACATTTCAAGACTTGGTCAATGTAAGGCCAAAGGCCATATATCTTCTACCTTATTTCTTTCTCTGAAAGTCTTTAAAAATAATTTTTAGAAACAAATCTTTCCAAAGAAGCCGACAAACACATTTAAATTTTTTTAGCATTTCAAAAGGGAAAAAACAAATCTCAACATTTAATGACACTATGCAATTAGTAATATAAGTCACATCTTGAAAAATATCAAAGGATCTTCTCTGTCCATGAAAACACTGTATTCTCAGGCAATTATCAGAAAATGATTGCCAACACATTAAAGTCTGCTGTAAAATTGACTGCTATTGCTGGGAATTTGAATCCTAATTAGCCGAAGCCTGCTTACTTTGTCTGAAATGTAGATGCATGTATGTGTGAAGCGCTCACTTTAAAATCCCTCAGTATTTCTGAAAGTCCACCAGTGAACAGAAATCATTTGGAAATGTTTTGTAAGAAACTAGCCGCTAAGCCCTGTTTAGTAGGAATTTGAAGAGGTGAACAGGTATCCCAGCAGATAAATGGATGGATTCATCAAACTGAGGAACCTAAGTCCTTTCTTTTTGTTAGCAGGATGCCTTAATCTTTGTTTTTATACCTATAATATGAGAAGATGACTAGAAAAGTACAGTTCATGGTCAAAACTGTGGCATCTATCAATACAAATAGGTTTTTCAACTTCTTGTGTCAGTTTTCTGTTTGGACACTAGTACCACAAGGACAAATCAGAAGTACTGCTTGGGAAAAAAAGAACTACCTGGGGCCAACGTTATTTTAAAAAAATTACAATTTAAAAGTTTCTCCTCTTGCAAAGTAGGATGTGATGCGTGAATAAAATGAGTAAGGAATTTGTAGCATTTACAAGGGACGTGATTTTCTAACTACTTTATAAACTGTCTTTTTCTAAAGCTCTATGACCTCCCCCAAATTCCTCACTCTTTTGAATTCTGAACTAAATGAAGGTATAGATGCCATCCTGGTGTAGAACCTCCAAAATGCAGCTCTATGTTTCTCAAATATCATACTGGACTCCAAAGCGATAGCTAGAAAACTGGGATGAGGTAAAAAGAGCATAAGAAGCAATGACATAACAGGTAAGATGAAAATAAGAATAATTTTCTTATTTTCAGGGAGCATAAAAGATATAAAATGTAAAGCCTCATGTCTTTGTGCCTGAAACATAACATTGTATCGTTCAAAGACAAACCTACAGTGCAAGCATCACTGTGCTGAAAGCTCCAGATGTTGGCTCTCCCATTTCCTTTACCATGATAATAGAACACTCAGAATGTAGGAGAAAGCCTTGCTGAGAAAGAGAGTGGATTCTCAAGCTTCACTGGTTTAATCATATAACTACATTCTAGCCAGTGCAATGGATGGGTTGACAGATAAGTAGATAGTAGACTAAGCAATTGTAGTAAACTATTAACTTTTGAAGACTGTAAGACATGTTTATGCAAGTCTTTGTAACATTTTCATAGTCTTCTGAAACTGTGTAAAATTTTAAAAGGTTTAAAATAAATGAACTATATAAATTAACATGCTGACTATAAGTCAATCTCTTCTAAGTTAGTTTCAAGATGATTTTGTTGATTTCCTAATTTCTTTCTAATTGTGGTGATAAACACCATGATCAAGACAACTTATAAAAGAAAGTATTTATTTTGCCTATGACTTCAGAGAATTAGAGTCTGTTATGGTGAAGTGATGGAATACCTGAGAGCTTAGATCTTGATTAAAAACCAGGAGACAAATAGAAAAGCATTAGGAATGCCAGAAGTATTTTGAAGCTTCAAAGCCTCCCTTCAGTGTCAGACCTCCTCAAACAAGGTCACACCTCCTAATCTCTTCCAAACAGTTCCACTAACTGTGGATCAAGTATTCAAATACATGAACATATAGATGATATTCTCATTCAAACTATTACATTCTTCCTCCCCTGCCCCCATAGACTCTTGGCCATGGCATAACAAAAAGTGTATTTAGTACAATTTCAAAAGTCCTCATAGTCTTTCAGTCTCAATGTAGTTTAAAAATCCAAAATATCTCCTGAGACTCAAGGTCATTTCTTAACTTTAAACTCCTGTAAAATCAAAATATAAGAATATATTATATACTCCTTTTTCTTTTGTGATAATGGTGCTAGACTATGACACAGAAGTATGAACATTATAAATCCTTTTCTTCCCAAGTTTCTTGTAATTGTGGTATTTAATCATAGCAATAGAAACTCAAAGTAGAATGATCTGTACTGCAACCTCCTCTGCCAAATAAATTAGCCCACTACTTTTCAATTTATCCTTCAGAAAATTCTTAGGACAAGGGCAAAAAGCAGCCATATTCTTTGCCAAAATATCACAAGAATGGCCTCTAGTTCAGTTGCTAATATTATTCTCTGAAATACTTTGAGATGAGTCTTTTGTGACCCTGCTGCTTTCAACAGTACTGTCTTCCAAGATCCTAGTAGGATGGCCCATTATGTTCTTTTAGCAACATTCATTTGTTCTTCTAATCCAAAGTCCCAATGTCTTCTATACTCCTCAAAGGAAAAAAAAAAAACAAAATAAAAACAAACAAAAAACAACCTTGGTCACCCCTGACACAAAAAATAGCACTATCAGATTCTAACTTCTGTCTTACTTAGATAAAACACCCTGACCAAGGCAGTTTATGAGAGAAAGTGTTTAATTTGACTATGGCTTCAGACAGTTAAATTTCTTGATGGCAGAACAAATGAATGATTGAGAGATCATATCTTGATTTCAGAGAGAGAGAGAGAGAGAGAGAGAGAGAGAGAGCGCTAAGAATCACAGAGCACAAGATGAGTGAAACACCTCAAAAGCCACACATCCTAATCCTTCCCAAACAGTTCCACCAACTGGGAATCAAGTACTCAAATACATAAACCTATGGGACTATTCTCATTCAAACTATGAGAGTTGAATTCCCTCACATAAATGCAGCCTATATATTAGGAAACAGAATAAAACAGAATTACAAATATTTAAAAGCATACAACTTAGAAGATGTTTGTGATCTTTGGTTATAGAGCCATAGTCTCCAGGCTAAAATTCCAGCACTGTCTTTCTCAACCTACATAAAACAGGTAAGTTACTTTTTTTTCTATAGCTCAGTTACCTCATCAAAATTACTATTGCATGGTATTATTTGATAAAAAATAAGTCAATGCTGTACTATCATATTATATGTATTGAAAAATAGAATATTATCTATTATTCTTAAAAAAGGAACAAATGTTTATAAAGCAAAGACTATATCTATCCACTGAGGCAAAGATACTTACTTTTCTGACAAATACAGTAAACAGAAATGGGAGAAAGGATTCCAAACAAGATTTACAGTGGAGCAAAGTTGGTTGTGAAGGGAGATACAAACTCAGATGTTTAACGTAATAACTCAGTCAGAGGTACATGGGGCACATTTAGTATGAAAGATTCTAAAAGAATCTTGGTAAGTATTTGTATATTTCAACAAAGATAGTTTGAGTCTCTTCTTACAGGAAAATGTTTTCCTTTGAGAAATATTGTTTAGTTCTGGTTTTGGATTCTTTGTTTTTGTTCTACCATTTGTTCTCATGTCTTCATATACATTCTGTAGTGTAAAGAATTTTCAAATATATGACTCATATTAGCAGGCTAAGAGCAGATCATCATGATCACCTCATGGACTGATGTCTGCTTGATTAATATTTTATGAAAGGTATAATTTGGGACTTAATCATTAGGAAATGCAATTCCTCAGACACTATCACCATAGGCTACTCCCTGTGATATCACTCTACTCTTTAGAAGTCCACTATAGAAAATAAATTAAGTCAGTCAGGACCCCTTGACTTCTCAACTTCCTTTGGGTTGGATATTTATGTCATTGATCTCTGAGCAAGTGAAATCTGTGGAGAAATATGTGGAAGTGCTTTACCTTTTGCAGTAAAAGAAAAAGTTTAATGAGAAAAAGAGCTAACATATTCCCACGGTAGAAGAGGACAGAGAGAAAGGAAAGGAGGAAAAGAAAAGAGGGGGTAGTCATATGTAAGGGAAAAGTCAAGTATGAGGAAAGTCAAATGATCCAGCCCTTTCCACCATCAAGACAGTAAACCAAAGCCACTGCTTATTAAGTATCTTACTATATATAAACCCTAATCATTTTAAACCACGGATGATAGGCTACTGTTTACAGGTGAATGAATTAATAATTGATGCACCACCTAATTTGAGGTTCCAATAATCAGGAGAATGAAATAGAAGGATTACTGGGAACATGTAGTTCAGTCCAGATACATTGTGGGTTCAGGGTCATACCCTAGCATCAAAAAGAGAAGAGAAGAGAAGAGAAGAGAAGAGAAGAGAAGAGAAGAGAAGAGAAGAGAAGAGAAGAGGAAAGACATATAGACACACACACAGAGAGAGAGAGAGAGAGAGAGAGAGAGAGAGAGAGAGAGAGAGAGCGCATGGGTAATTCTGGTATCCATACTTTAAATTTTACTACTTAAAATGAAATATAAATCAGAAAGTCTTTAAATATTAAAACTTATAGGACAAGATAATATTAAAATGTATAATAAATGCATCTCTGAGCTTTCAAAAACTGCTCTGGGGGTACAGGTAGAATAAATATTAGGCAAGGAATTATAGTTCTGGAATGCATGGAGACATGATAGGAACTGGAGATTTGGTTTTCTATTAAGGAACTGCATAATTAGTATGAACTGTACATGTGAAGCTATAAAACTTCTGAATTACTTGATAACATGATCACTTAATTTTTTCCTTATTATAAACTATGTTTCTATAATCAATTAAGTATTGGTGGATAATTAATATTTTGTGCCAAGGAAGAATTACCCTAACACACTTAAGAATACAAGATAAAAGGAACTATATTCCATAAAATAGAACATCTACTTGGAAAGCCATGTTGTTAAGTTCAAAGGCATGGAAAGACTTTGCATTAATGGGTAGTACTATCCTCAATGGATATCATATTTCATCTACCAAAACAGGATATAAATCATAATACTCCAAAATCTCATTCTTTTTTAGTAAATGTACAAGTGGACTAAGTTATATCCTAAAAAGTCACCCTTTGCCTTTTCTAGGTCAACCATTTATATTGAAAGAAAACATAGAATTTATCATGAATTATTCTCTGTTAATTTCATATCTAGAATATCATAGATAAATGATTTAGCCTTGGAGTCTGAAACAGAGGAAATCAAGCATCACAATCCAGAGGCTTCAAATCATGTCTACTTTTCAACAACAAACCAACACAGAACATCAGCACAAAATGGCAGACTTTCATGTTCAAACTGATGGCTAATTGTACATAACCACCCACCTTCTCAAACTTCACAAAAGCTGTCCCTTAGCTCTGAGATTTTCTAGAATTTCTTTACTAGAAATTCACATGGAATAACAGGCTCTGACAAAAATCTATGCACATTCAGGTAAACAAGACAATCTCCTTGCAGAGAGAGTCAGGGTGGGGATATTGGAATAATAACCCAAGCTTAGTTGATATAATAAAGACTTAGTCATTGGAAATTAGAGCTTGGAAGATAGTCAAAGCCCGGTCCATGTGTTCTGTAGAATACCTGCAGAAATCTAACTGTTAGAGCTAAGTAAATTGTGGAGCTAATAAGGAAAGAACTTGCTTTAAAATGCACAATGGTGATCACAAGTGTCTTAAGAGTTTGGGGCAACATTATAGATTGCCATGCCTTGCAAGGGTCAACCAAGGGAAATCATGAAGTTCAGTCTTAAGGAGGATAACTCTATAATCAATCCCTAAGGAGATCAGGACAGGACAGGACAGGAATTGTAATCCTGAATGAAGTCACTCAATTAAGAATTTCCTCCAGTGAATGACAATGCCTCGAGCAGCATCAGGATTTGAGATAGAAATCTATCATAAGCAAAAGCCAAGTTTCAAGACCTGAAAATTGAAGTGGCTGGGTTTCTACCCTAGGTTCTGCAAAAGGGTCTCATACACATGTCAAAATATGTCCTCCTACTAGTAAAGACAAGCTGGCATATGGAGAGGCTATTACTGGCTAGATGAAAAACACCTCATTTGGCTGAACTCCCAAGAATATTTTCATTTCCTCACTGAAAGACACTGAGGAAAAAAAAATCCTAGTTTAAGTTGATCCTGTAGTCAACAAGTACTGTGAACTCCCTGAATCTCCCCTTACTTGTTCTTGCTCCCTCTGTGAGCATCATGCAAATTGGTGTCTCTAATGTTCTACAGGTATAATTCCCCCAAAGCTGCTCTAAATTCACTCTAAAAAATCACTTATGTTTTCATGAAATATTTTCCATGTTTTCTTTTCAATCAAGTATTTTTTTATATTTTTATTGGTTATTTTGTTTATTTATGATTCAAATGTTATCCCCCTTCTAGTTTCCCCACGAAAAGCGGCACATCCCACACCCCTCCCCCCTGCCTCCACAAGGGTGCTCCCACACACATACACACACCCACTCCCACACCACCACCCTATCATTCCCCTATGCTGGGGCATCAAGCCTTCACAGGACCAAGGGCCTTCCTTCCCACTGATGCCAGACAAGGCCATCCTCTGTTACATATGTGGCTGGGGCCATGGGTCCCTCCATGTGTATTCTTTGATTGATGGTTTAGTCCCTGGGAGTCCTAAGGTGTCTAGTTGGTTGATATTGTTGTTCTTCGTGTGGAGTTGCAAGCCCCTTCAGCTCCTTCAGTCCTTTTTCTAACTCCTCCATTGGGGACCCCATTCTCAGTCCTATGGTTGGCTGCAAGCATCTGCATCTGAATCGGTAAGGCTCTACCTGAGCCTCTCAGGAGACATCTATATCAGGATCCTGTCAGCATTTATTTTATAGGAAAAAAACTATTCTGAACACAATTCTTGTAGCATTAATTAGTTTAGCATAGTCTCAGATACTGGGTGAAAAGATCTTGCACAAAAATGATGGGTGAAGAAAAAGATTAAAATAGCAACAGGCACAGTTTTATTTAGAGGCTATTCCCTTCCTCTCAACTCGCAATGTAAAATATATTTTATTGTCTTGAGATTTGCATGTTTTCCCACGGTTGTCTTATTACTCTTTCATATATATGTTTACTAAAACCATCAAATTAATATGTGCCATCCACCTATTATATATGTTCATCTAATACTTATTTCTTTCTTGTCTCTAATATTTTTCCATATACACATATGTGCATGTATGCATGCGCATATGCACTTGTGCATTTACATGCTTCACAATTCATTGCTAAATTTACTTTGTATGCTATTTTTAGGATTGCACTGAGACTCACCTACATTTGGGTTAATTAGTTCCCTCTGTATTAGATATGTTCCTTTAGGAAGTTAGTACAAATCATGACCACTTAGCCTGAATTAGATATTGTTCTGTATATACAAACCTGTCTGTGCTAAGTGTAAGCCTGTGGGCGATATAGTGAGTATGGTAGATTGAGAACCCTTTTGTTAGCCAGTGAGGATATAGCCATTGCCATCTTTACGCACTAAATGCAAATTTCCTCCAGGGTGTCATATCAGTTTTTAAACATTATAGTGATGGCTCACTCCCATGGTGTGGCATTCTTGTCAGCACTTGGCAGGTGGTAACTTTATGATATCAAACTCAGTCTGAAGACCAGCATCTTATTATCATCCAAGAAGGGTCCTCGTTCTAAGACAAGCTCCTCACAGTGCAACCCAGACCGAGAGAAATGAGGAACGCTCACCTCTCAGAGGGAGGGACAGCATGCAGAGTGACGTTGAGGATCCTTTTAAACACATTACTAAAATTTTACAATTCTTTAAAGCTGATGTGTGGAAAATAAATTTGTGCAATCTCATGCCTGAAAATCTTTAGTAATCTTTTTTTACTAGCTTACAAATCAATTCCTTTTCATTTTCTTTGTTAATAATTGTGTCGTTTGTGGCAAAGACCCTCCAGGCAACTGAATTTTTGTCTTGGCTTAGATTTGATTGTTCACAAAACAATCCAGAGCACTTTTCTAGTCTTGTCCTTAGCCTAGAACTACAACCTAGGAAGTCTCTGCGAGTGTGAGCAAGTCTGGAAACAAGCATCCTTTTAGCCAAAACCATTTGAGAAAAATAAGTGTCTGCATCCTGTTTAGAGAAACATATTGCCTTCTTAGAAGAATATCTGTATTCAAATGTGAGCGCTGGAAAAAGGCTAAGTGCAAACCTAGTGTGACTCAGAGGCAACTGTTTGGAACTGACAAATAATTTCTGTTTAATAACGTCTCATTTCAATATGGCATGATTTGAACACACAAAACCAAATATTTTCTTTGTACAAATCCTGTTTCAAAACGTGAACCAAAAACAGGCTCCATTGTCTCCCTCAATTTTCCTCTTAACCAGCAGTGTTCTGATTTGTAGACATGGCATAACCTTAAGGTCCCTGATGTTGATCTCCATAAAAATACTACAACCATTATCTCTCCTGAAAAAAATGCTAGGAATATGGCATTAAATCATCTTAAAAGCAAATTTTTTACATTCTAAAAGACTTAATCTTATATACCTATCTATGTATGTATTTATTATATACATATACACATACATATACATGTTGAGGTTTGGTCATTTGCTATGTATTATAATGCTAAGGGTAGGCCCCCAAGACCTGGCTGCTCCAGACACAAGGGTCTGCATGTAGATCTAAGGGACACTATATGACTTTGCCCCCAAGTTAATTTTGATTGCTGAGTAAAGATGTCTAAAGCCTATAGCTGAACATAATGGAGATGGGTGGGTCTTGGTGTTTCCAGCCTTGTAGTCAGTCATGTGGCTTGGGTAATTGGAGCTAAAAGTAGCCCAGACAAAACATGGTAAATTATATAATGGAATTTTTCACTGGGGAATAAACATAATAGCATAGATATCTGCCCAGCTCTTGTACTGTTTAAGGCTAATTATAAATATAAAGATTGTGTGTATGTTTTATCTGGGAACTAAATGGTCAAAGGTCAGATAGAATCCCCGGATTGGGATTAAATATTTTTCAATATATATAAATATATAATATTTATGTATAAAATTATATAGATGTATATATGTATAAAAGTTGAGACTCAGAATATATTTGCCATTTATATATTTATATATACATATATATGCCTATATATGTTATAAGCTGATATTTTATAGCATAACATTTTTTAATTTAAACGTGGTATTGTCGAGAAAGTATGTATTTACTGTCTTGAAGCCATAATATTTTAGAGTTCACAATTTCAGAACATGAACCTGTCAAAGCCTCTTCCTTGCTGGCCAAGACTAGAAGGTTTGGGAGGCTGACATGTCCAGCTGCACGGCATGCTGACATCAGTGTAAGAGACTGTCATTGGTAACGCTACTCCTCCCCCCATTCGGACAATTCCCATTGTACTTCTGGACAGTTTCATGTAGTTCTTATGTGAGTCTTCACCTCCCTTATCTCCCCCATGTTTATTGTCTGTCTTCCATCTATTTTTCACTCTATACCGCATTTTAGATGATTTCTCAGACTTCCAATTTATCTTGATTTGTTTTTTGGCTCTCTGACCTTTGGTCTACTTTTCTCCCCTTTTCTTTCTTTCCTTCTCCCTTCAGTAACTATAAGCTTGGTTGCTCTATGCTTATCTGCATACATAAGACAATTTGTACGTGGCTTAAGTACTCTTTTCTGAGTATGTTTGTTTATTTGATTGTGTGCTTTCTGTCAGATGAATCGCTCGTCCTTATTTAATTCTTTCACATGGATTATAATTTCAGTCATAAGCACATTGGACTATTCACTTGTATTCTTGTCGAGCTGAAATTCTCTTAGTTCAAAAAAGTAGAGTATGTTTAACTCTCTCTTTAGGAAATAAAATACAATCTTTTATAAACCCTAAGTATGAAGTATTAACTTGTGTCATTTACATATAGGAGCTTTAAAAGATGGACTGTAGTCATCATTGTTTCTTGCCTTAACAATTATGTTAGTCAAATTGGGGTCTTGTTCAACTTTATGGTTCTAATTTGATGACAAATCCTTTGTCCACTTCAGAGAGATGGAGTGGAAGCCATATTAAGATGGTGTATCTTAAACTAAATGTATTTACCTTCATCATAACTTACCCCTTTAGAGAATCCTATTATTTCTCAGGGTATGAAATAATCCTTTAAACTAAATTATGCATTAAATATCTCTATAGTTTGTTTTATATTGAGAAGGCCTTAAGTTTAATTAAACAGCTGTTGGTTGCCTCTACGTTTTGTGTGCCGCGATGGCACCTTTCTGGATGATGTCATGTTAGGCAGGCCATAGGTACTATAGCTGGGCAGAGCTACTGGCTACTTCCCTCCCCGGGAAGCTTGCAGGACAACAACATTTAAAGGAAAACGGGTCATAATTTGAAAGAAAGGAAGGTGAGAGACATTGAAACCATTGAGGGGAGAAAGGGGGAGTGAGAAAGTGATGTAATTAGGTTTCAATTTCCAGAAATAAAAATTTAGTCTACAATAAAAAATGTCTACAGCTTTACAATAAGAAAACAAACATTTCAGCATTTGCTTATTTGGCCATTCTTTTAGAAACAAGTAATCAAACTATTGGTCATTCTAGTTATAATTTTAGTAATATATAGCTAATAAAAAGCATAAATGCATGCATATTTATATGCGCTCTTACATTGCATACTATGGTCCAAAAGAAAAAAAAAAAAAAAAAAAAACAGTGCATCAAATCCAAAAGACACATAAGAATTCAAACTTTCAAACTTGGGACTGACGGACGGAGACATGTTCTCCCAGCCTAGTTGTACGGTAGCAGGAGTGGAAGCTGTGAGACTAGAGAGTGCAGCCAGCATGCCCGGGATTTCACACAGCACCTTTCACAGGGACTTACTGACAGACATGCAGGCCTGAGCAGCCAAGGCACGATCAATTGGACCATCTCAACTTGGTTCAGAAAGAAGAGCATTTATGTTGGCCAGGGCAAATGTAACTTCGTCGAAGTGGGACATACATGCCTTATCCTAAGGTAATATCAAAAATCTGGGCATGTCGCTGACATCAGGGTCTGACTGCAAAGCTCAACATGCTACTCTAATGGTTTTGTCTATTTATAGCTTACTGAAAATTCTTACAGACACACCTGACTAGAATAACTGTGGGACAGTTATGGAGGCTATGAATCAAGATAGCTCAACCATGTCAAGCTGTCACAGTCATACAAATAAGTTTTCCTTTTTTATTGGTGTATACTAATTGTTCATAGGGCTTGAGTTAAATAAGGATATTTTCATCAAAGTATATATTGTACTAGAAGTATATTTATTCTTCCCTCCTGCCTCTTTATTCTCCTGCTTCTTCTCCTCCTCTTTCTCTCCATCCCATTAGTTCCATTAGACAATTTTACTTCTACTTGTATATCACACATACATTCACATGTATATACATACATATTTCATACATACACATATCCATACATAATTTTCTTTATGGTATTATTGAAAAACAAGTTCATATAGATCTCACATTTCTTATCCATTTCTCTGCTGATGGATACATAGTTTTATTCCATAATTTGTGAGTAGTGTTGCATACACACTGATATACAAGTTACTCTATAATATGTTGACTTGAAGTTTTTCCAATAACTCCTAGAACTAGTATAGACAGGTCAGATGGTACATTTATTGTTTTGGGGACTACCAAATTAATTGCATTAAAGACTGACTTTTTCTGTTCCCACCAGCATTATATAATTGTTCCCTTCCTTCTCATTCTTGCCAAAATCTGTTATTATTTGTTTTGCTAATGACTGCCATTCTGCTTTGGGTGTGATGGAATATCTCTGTACTTTAAATATTAATTTGTCTGATGGCAAATGCCACTGAATTTTGTTCATATTGTTGTTAGTAATTTGCATTTCAACTTTTGGTAACTGTTTCATTAGCCCATTTACCGAATTGATTATTTGATTTCTTGTCATGTTGTTTTGAGATTTTTATAAATTCTAGGTAGGAATCATCAGTTTCATGTATAGCTAGCAAAGAATTTTCCCCGTTCTATAGACAGTCTCTTTCAGTGTTTCATTTATTGTGTAGAAGCTTTTTAAATCTCATGCTGTCCTATTTAACAAGTGTTGACATTATTTTCCAATTAGATAGAATTCTTTTCAGAATACCCTTGTCTAGATCTATATCTCGGGGTGTTTTTCCTCTTTAGGTCTTACATTAAGATCCATCATCTATTTGGAGTTGACTTTTGTGCAGGGTGAGAAATAAGAACATGCAGTTTTAGAACTCCATTTGTTAATGAGACTCTCTTTTCTCCAAGGTCTATTTTTGGGTATCTTAATCATAAAATAAGGTGGCTGTGATATATATATATATATATATATATATATATATATATATTCCACTTATTTATGTCTCCTTTCCAGTGCCATGTTGTTTAGTTACTATGCCTCTGTAGTACAGCTTAAGGTTGAGTATTTTCATGCTCTTAGCATTGTCTTTTCTGTTTATAATTACTTTGGATATTTGAAAGTTCAGGGTGTTGTTTTGTTTTGTTTTGTTTTTTGTGTTGTGTTGTGTTTTGCTTCTGTGGAACTTGTACAATTATTTCCTCATTGTTTGAAGAATATAATTGAAGAGATGAACTTGTAGATTACTTTGAGAATTAAAGTTTTTTAACAATATTCATTGTGTCAATCCATAGGCATAAAAAGTCTTTCAATTTTCTAGAGTATTGTTCTATTTCTTTCTCCAGTGTCTTAAAGTTTTTATTGTAGAGGTTCTTCATCCCATTGTTTAAGCTTATTCTTAAGTATTTTTTGTGGAGCTATTAGTAATGTAATTTCTTTCCTAATTTATATCTTGGTAGGTTCATTACTAATATATAGAAAACTTATTCCCTTCTACATGTTAACCTTGGTATTTTGCCAAAAGTGCTACTCAGGAATCCATAGGAGCTATTGTGCTCTGCTGAAGAATATGTCTAACAAACACTATTCAGGAGACCCTGAAAATAGCAAAAGAATCAGAAAAAGAAACTGGTAGAAGAGTCTATAATTGAAAGCAAGTTTATATCAAAGACTTTAAGTGAGGAAGAAGTTGAGAAAGAGGATGAAGATGCTGGTTTGCATCAAGAGACACATAAGTGGGCAACAAACCAAGGACACACCAGGAAAAGAGCAAAGTCTAATTTCAAGCTCAAGTCGGGTCATTCTAGCAGTGTGTGAGGAGTACTCCACCATTATTTGCTGATGGGCCACTAGACACTCAGTATAAAATTTAATTGAATTTCAGCTCTCCTTCTGACTAAGAACAAAAGCCCATGAAAGACATCTCTGAAAAGGAATGGAAGGATGAAAGCAAAGAAAAAGTTCCAAGAAAGATGCTATCCAGAGTTTCCAACCAAGGATATGAAAACTCCACTGGAATAGACTCATGCGGATTTCTTTAAATACATTGAAATGGACTCAAGGGACCAAATGATGCTGCTAAAATTAGAACAGGAGATTCTGAAATATATGGATGACAGCAATGCTGTTAAAACTATAGCTACTGAATTTGAAATGGACCACAATCATCTGGGTCAAGCTAGGAACATCGTCAGCATCAAAGAAGCCAGCAACATAAGAATCTATGAACAGATTTTCAGAACATATGAAAGATGAGCATTTCAACAAATTCATTTTCAAGAAAGATGATGCCAGTAAGATGAGACGCAAACTAGATAGAACAGACATTTAAGTGACATTAGAGGAAACTGTCAAGTACTGAGCCACACTTCATGCAGCCACCAGAGTAACATAGATCCCTGGAGCCACTGCCTTAAAACACCAAAGATTCACGTGGCTGTGCAAAATATTTGACTCCCTGTCACCAAAGCCAGCAACTGTAGCATGTAGTTTTAGTTCTACCTGCCTTTAGCTCTGGGAGATGACCGTGCTACCAGACCCTCCCAGGTTCCCCTGAATCCAAAGATAAAAGACACAGACACACAGTTGTTCAATTTCAACTTGCCTTCTGGCACAATTGCTGGGTGCTACTACCTCCCACCTGGAAAAGCATGCCCTTATCAGTTCTTATCTCTGTCTCCCCTACTTGTCCTAAACTTCAGTTGCTAAATGCCCCTGACCACCACAAAGGCCACTCCACCACAAAGGCCACTCCACCACAAAGGCCACTCCATTTTGAGATCTGAGTTCTTCTCTCTCCAAAGCATGGCAAACTCCTCTCTCCTCCTTGCATCTCCAAACTCAGGGACCTGAAATTCCTGCCTGTATCTTTTTCTTCCAGCAATTGATCCTTGGCTTCCTTTACTGACAGATCAAGAACCAGTTTGGGAACAGTACCTTAATAGCAGCAGCACCTGCTACAAGCAGCTTCAATGTAATCTCCATCTTTACATATCTAGGACCTTCTCCTTCATAATGCCCAGAAGCAGCAGCAGCAACAAAAAACAACACTACTTACTTAATCATACACTACTAAGTCAGCATACACTACATAATCAACATACACTACTTAATCAGTAAGTCCTGCCACTCCAAGGCTACATTAGCCCCCTCATCAGAGCCAGGTTTCTTACCTTCCCCTGAGTGGTATCCTAACCCCAACCATCGATTTTGACCCCTCTCTTACCCATTGGCCTATTGCTCTTAGCATGTTCAAGAACTGCCTCATCCATTCCAGTAGCATGGTTTAAAGCCCAGCTAAACAGCAGTAGACACTTATCAAAACATGCTTGGGGGGTGGCATGCATTGGCTTCAGAACAAGGACCTACTCAGCAACTAGGAGAGCATCATGGGAGAGGTCTAATTGTTCAAAACATTTCACTGTATTCTTACCAAGTCCTAATAGGAAGCGACTTGCAAGAATTTGCCCAGTTGCCTTTCCAGCAACCCATGCTGGTCCCTGCTAGCCAGTATCTGCAAGAAGACCTCCCAGCAGAAATTTAATTCTGTATCACAGCAGGATCCTCCTGGTACAGCAGAACAGTAAGAAAAGTGTCACCTGGATATCCAGAATGCAACCATAGTCTGATAGAGTCACCATAAATATTACAGTGTGGACCAGATGGATCAGAAACCAGGAACCCAGCAAAACACTGGTAATAACTCCCAGGAGCAACACACAAATTAACAGCATCCCTGACACATCTCCTATCTGTTCTCTAAAACTCTCTTGTTAGCAGTCTGCATTATATCTGTACTGAACTCAGTCCCCTACCTGTCTAAACACAATTTCCCTAGCCTAAGGGTGCTGGTCAGCCATTATAGTATAATCTTTCCATTTGTCTACCCTTGCTCTTTGACAAGTAAACTTACATGATACACCAGGGACTGGTTGGATTGAAGCATGGAAACATTCAAATCTACTGCCACTGACCAAGAAAAGCAGATTTTATGCTAGAGATTTCAGAGCTCCCTGCAGGCATCGCCCATAGGAAAGTGTCCAAACTCTTCAGCCAGTTCCAGATGCCTTGGACCACCATGCCTTGTATTCCACTGTGGTTATACTCCCCGTTCCCCTAATTGCCCATAACTTCTTGCATTTCATCAAAAACTCTGCAAGTCATTTCAATTTTTAAGTGGCCAAAAAGAACTATGACCTAGGGATTTTGGAGTAAGCCAGCTCCTAACAAATGTGGAGGGGAAGAAAGTGATATAGAGGAGACATGAGGAGTGAGTAGACGGAGCCAAAGACGGGCCAGAGGTAGGAAGTAAGGACACGGCTGCCAGGCTGGAGCCTACCATATTATAGCTGAAGAGAGAAGCAAACAGGCTTACACTGGTTCTGGACTCCGTTCTACTCCTTGGGTGGCCTTTTCCCTGCTTGGGCCTTTATGGTTCCCTGCTCTTCCCATCTCCTCTGTCATCTTTCTCCAACCTCTTCTCCAACTATTAAATTAATTTCCCTCATGTTCCCCTCCTTCCCCATTTCCCTAACTTCCCAATCTCCCTTTCCTCTTTTGACCTCAAATGAAAGTATTTATTTAGACAGAATTTTTCAAAAATTCATTGATTTCTCTATTCTCTCATTTTCTCCATTTTGTCTCTCTAAACTTCCCCCTCTCCATCCCCAGAACACTTGTGTATTCTCCTTACAGTTTATGACACAGTAAGAGAGACACATCAATATGGATGTATAGGGCTATGGCTCCGTGGGTCTCTTCACTGCTATGTCTTGCCAGGCTAGCTGCGTGGGTTCCGGTGAGGGGAAGAGCAAACCCAGGCAGGGAGGGGGAACAGCTTTCACCGCCTCCAGTTGCTGGTCCTTCTCCTTTGTGCCACTGCCACTTGAGTTGCTCAGGTTGGGCTGAGCCAACAGGTGACTGTCTAGCCTGTGAAGGGTGCAGGAGAGCTTCTGGGGTCAATTTCGGGGAAAGAAGATCTCTTCCCCAAACAGCAGTGTTACAGATGGAAGCTCTTGTACGATGGAATAATTCCTGCACACCTTTAATTCTGACCTCAGCACTTAAATACAGTTTTTTGGATGGGTCAGTGTCTGACAGCAGGTACTTCCTATTGATTTGGCCTGAGAGCATAGGAAGACTTCATCTAGCATAGGAAGACTTCATCTACATATTCAGGGGCGTGGTCCTGTTTCTATGACTGATCAGTCTTGAGCCTATGGTCACATCCTTACCTGGAGAGGAGGGGCTTGAGGCATTGCCCTACATGACTGGTCTTTCTCAAACTTTTCTACAGGGGTCTTTGGGGGGTCCAGTTACGTGAGACCCTGATATTCTGGGAGTCTGGGAATGCACCTGCCATCCCTTTAGGGTCTCCCAGGGATTCAACCTATATTGACCAGGGGGAATTCAACCTATATTGACCAGGAATCAGGGTACCTTTTACTGCCCGCCACCCCACATGGATGCACTGTAAATTTCATTTAATCTTTTCTTTGCGCATGAGTTATTTGTGTGGAGCTTCATTCTGTTTTTAAATATAAAAAACGCATCACTTAGAAAAAATGACTTTTCAAATTCTTTCAAAAAGAAATCTCTTATCTACTGTTACTGAAATCAAGAGTGCCATACCCATGTAAAGAAAAAGTATAAGTTCTTAAATTAATTTCATGTAAGACAAAGTTAAATTTTAACCAACTTTAAAATCAAAACTATCAAAATTTTCCACAATTCAATTCAGAGAGATTTGTGGTGGAATCAACATCCTTTGTAATATATTTTTATTCTTCTTCCTCTGGCCTATTCATCATTTGTCACATGACTAGCACAAAGTAGACATATCATACATAGCACAAAAGCAGCCTGTGTGATTTTTGACTGGTCTTATGTCATAAAATGTGATAATGTCTAAGAGAGTTACAAGGACCACTCAGTGGGTTTTGACAACAGACTAGTCAAGGAGTAAAGACTAGAATATGCTTAGATATGTTTGCTCTTAAAGTAGTATATGTCCAATTCTAGTTAAGGGGTATAGTTTCAGAATTATGAAATTATTTAAAGAAAAAATTGAATTCTGTGTTTGTACTTAGCAATGATCTAGATATTGACATAGATATATTCTGAACTTGGAAAATTAGTAGTATTGCCTCCTAATCACTATATGTTCATGATTTAAAAATCAGGCCTTGCATGCCAGATGGTCACGTGAGGCCAAATTGAATCGTATTAATTATCATGAACCCAAAGAACAAAATGTCAAACTGATGACCTATATAATATAGACACACCAACACCAAAAAACATGATAATAGGGAGATGACTATACCACGTATCACATCACCACCAGCACAGCACGAATTGTTTAACTGTACATCTTGATGTGTGCTGGGTATGTTTACAATAAACTTCAATCTGTTTGCTGTTTTGATTGATTTTGGTTTGTGTGGTTCTTTGGTTGGTTGGTTGGTTGGTTGGTTGGTTGGTTGGTTGGTTGGTTGGTTGGTTGAATGGATGGTTTGGTTGGTTGGTTGTAAATATAAAAAAAAATCATGTCATTGAAAATTACTCTTTCAAGATCTTTCAAGAGAAAATGTTTACCTACTACTCTGAAATGCACATTGTACTCTACAACAGTAGCATGAGGGTTATCATTATATCTCCACTCTAAGTGACCCATTGAGTTTCGTAAACCATCATTTTCTTGCATATTAAAATAATGCTGTCAACTTACATTCTATTGAATTTATTGTTTCACTTTGATTATATATTTTATTTATTTTAAGGTTTTATAATAGTAGTAAAAGGTTAATTGCTAAGAAAATACTCATCACAATAAATTTAAGAAAATAGGCCACAGAGCTGTGTCCCTCTCGATTGGAATATATGCAATATTCAAGTCTGAACAAAACTGTACCTTTAAGATATCTACGCAAAATAGTCTAGTGTAGCTTTCATTCCTTTTTCTCAGACTTATTCGTCATCCTATTGCAGCCTGACAGCCAGAGTCTCTCTTCCTACCCTACCCGCATTCCCTGGGAACTGTGTACCTTGGTGCAGACCAAGGATCTTACTAACTGCTATGTTCTACATCTTTGCTCATCTGTCACAGCCCACACATTTTTGTTTATTTTTTAGGATCCAAAGAGGGTAACAGCAACTAAAGAATGGAAGACACACCTAAGAAGACAAAACAAGATATCTGCACAAATAGACATCTCAAACATGGGAACTTCAGATGTGTATAGCTAAACACAAAACCACCAACATGAACAGCCAGCAGAATCCAGTAACTGTACTGCAATAGGCCCTAGAAATACAATTTAGCTGGCACATAAAACAGGAACCTCAAAATAGTAATTATTAATATATTCAAGGACTTAAAGAAGGTATTAAAAATGCCTTAATGAAGATCATTAAAAGGTAGTCAAAGGAAATAAGAAAACTGATTTAAAATAGTCTCCTCCTTATTATAATGAGATTATAATAAGACAGTAGTACTCAATCTGTGGGTTATGACCCCTTTGGGAGCCAAACAACCCTTTCACAGGGGTCAAAAATCAGATATCCTGTATGTCAGGTATTTATATTATGGTTTGTAACAGTAGCAAAATTACAGTAGCAAAAGTAGCAATGAAAACCATTTTACAGTTAGGAATCACCACAACATGACAAACTGTATTAAAGGGTTGAAATATTAAGAATGTTGAAATATTAAGAATTGGTTTAAAACAAGAAATAGAAACATCAAAGAAAATCAAAAACTGAAAGAAAACTGGAAATGAACAACTTTGGATGTCAAACAAAAGTCTTACCAATAGATCACAAGATATGGAAGATTTTCGTGTCTCAAAAGACAAGTAAGAAAAAATGGATAATTCACAGTCAAAGAAAATGTTAAATCCAAAACGAAACAAAAAAAAAATCCAAGCACAAAATATTTAGAAAATCTTGGATACTATGAAAAGCCTACAATTATGAATTACAGGGATCAAGGAATGCAAAGAAATTCAAATGAAAGGCACAGAAAAAAGTTTTAACAAAATTGTAAAAGAAATTTTTTCCCAATCTAAAAGAGGTGTCTATCAAGATAAAAGAAGTGCACAGAACATAAAAGAAACAGAACCAGAAAAACAAATATCCCACATAATAATCACAAAACTAAGTGTACAGAATAAAGAAAGATATTAAAAGCTGCAAGGGGGAAAGACCAAGTCACATATAAATTCAGGCCCATTAAAACAGCACCTAGTTTATCAGTGGAGTTTCTGAAAGCCAGAAGGGCTTGGACAGATGTTCTACAAACTCTGATAGACCACTAATGTGAGTGCAGATGACTATATCCATCAAATCAATCAATCAAAATTGATGGAGAAAGTAAAACATTCCACAATAAAAACAAATTTAAGCAAATTCTATCTGCCATTCCAGCACTACAGAAGGCAATAGAAGGAAAACTTTAGTCTAAAGAAGTTAGTCACATCCAAAAAGACACCAGGAATAAATAATCCCAGAACAGTTAATCAAAAGTGGAGGACCTGATTCTATAATAACAAAATAACAAGAATCAATGCACACTGTTCATTAATGACATTTAAGGTAAATGATCTTAATTCCCCCATTAAAGAAACACAGATTAACAGATTAGGTTATAAAAAAAAGGGATCCATCCTTCTGCTTCATGCAAGAAACACACATTACCCATAAATGGTAGACATCACCTCAAGGTAAAAGGATTTGAAAAGATGTTCTAAACAAATAAATTCAAGAAGCAAGTAGGTATGCCCATGTTAGTATTTGACAAAAGAGACTATAAAACAAAACTAATGAGAAGAGACAAGTATAAGACATTACATACTCACTAAAGGAAATATCTGCTAAGAGGATATTGTAATTCTAAATATTTATGCACGAAAGACAAGCACACACATATTTCTGACAGGAATACTACTACAGCTAAAATCACATATTAACTTTTGACAGTGATATTGGGTAACCCATACCCTACTCTCAACAATAGACAGGTTACATAAACAAAAACTAAAATTAAATGCTGCAGTTAAATGACTTCATAAATCAAATGGACATAGCATGAATCTACAGAACACTCCAACAAAAACACTAAGGAATATGCTTTCTTCTTAACAGCTGTGAAACTTTCCCCAAAATTTGCCACATTCTAGGACAAAAAGCAAGTCTCAACAAATATAATAAAGCTGACATAGTATCATTCATCCAAGAATACATCTAAAAGATTATCTGTCATGTTCAAGTTACCTTCATTTCAGAGAAGCTGGGATGATTCAACACATATAACTCACTAATCCACCACATACAACAGACTGAAAGACAAAAGTCACATGATCATTTCACTAGGTACAAAGAATACCTCTACAAAATACAACATCCTCTCATGCTAAGGGTCTTGAAAAGACTTGGTATACAAGGGACATATCTCAACAAAATTAAGGCAATTTATTGCAACCCCACAGCTAACATAAACCTAAATTAAGTGCTAACATCTGCTAAATGAAGTGTTAATTCTGCTAACATCAGCAATAAGTCAAGGATACCCATACTCCTCACACCTATTTAACTACTCATAGTACTTGAAGTCTTAAATAGAGCAGTAAGAAAACTGAAGGGGATCAAGAGGACACCAGTGGAGAAGACATCAGAGTATTTCTATTTACAGATGACATAATTTTATAGGTAAAAGACTCTTATAAATTCACTAGGAAACTTCTACAACTGGCAAACAATTTTCACAGAGTAGCAGGATATAAAATTACCACAAAAATCAGTATCCTTCCTATATACAAATGACAGACTGATAAAGAAAACAGGGAAGCAATAATGCCTTTCACGATAGCCTCAAACAAACAAACAAACAAAAACCTCTTGAGATAATTCCAATCAAGCAGATGAAAGATTAGAACCCTGAAAAAGACAGAAGATAATAAGATTCCCCATGCTCATGGATCAGTAAGATTAATATTGTAAAAGATGTCTATACTAACAAAAGCAATCTATAGAAATCTCTACCAAAATTACATCATAATTCTTCATACAAACTGAAAAAAATCTTCAGTTTCATATGGACACACGTGGATACAGACCCACACATACACCAAGGGTGAAAAATGGCAAGATAAGAAGATGAAGAAGTTTGCAACCCCATATAAAGAACAACAATATCAACCAACCAGAACCCCCGAGCTCCCAGGGACTGAACCACCAACCAAAGAATACAACCATGGCTTCAGCCACATATGTAGCAGAGAATGGCATTGTCTGGCATCATAGGAGGAGAGGCCCTTGGTCCTGTGAAGGCTCATTTCCCCAGTGTAGGGGAATGTGAGGTAGAAGTGGGTAAGTAGGAGGGGGAACATCCTCATAGAAACAGGGAGAGAGGATATGGGAAAGGGAGAACCAGGAAAGGGGATAACATTTGAAATGTAAATGCATAAAATATACAATAAAAATGCAAAAGAAAAAGAAAAATGACAGGATAGCTAAAATTCTCCTGAATAATAAAACTAACAGGGACATCAACCTCCCATATTTCAAGCTGTACTACAGAGCCATAGTAATAAAAGCAGCATGGTATTGGCATAAAGAGAGACATGTTGATCAATGAAATTGAGTTGAAGACATAGACACAAGTCCCCATATAAACAGACAGCTAATTTTTGACAAAGTCCTCAACAATACACACTGGAGCATCTTCAATGAATGGTGTTGGTCAAACTAGATGGTTATGTGTAGAAGAATACAAATAGAGCCATATAGTCACATTTTACAAAACTCAACCACAAATGGATCAAGGAACACAACCTGAGAGAGTGTACTTGGAATCTGATAGAAGAGAGAGGGAGAAAAGACTTGAACTCATTGGCACAGAAAAGGCTTTCTCAGCAGGATACAAACAACACAGGCGCTAAGACCAACAGTTAATAAATGGGAATTCATGAAGCTGAAAAGATTCTTTACAACAAAGCACACTATCGTTTGAACAAAGTGGCAACTACAGAATGGGAAAAGGTTTTAGAAATTACAGATCCAGTAGTGGGCTGTTATCTAAAATATATAAAGGACAAAACACTGGACATTAAGAAAACAAATAACCCAATTTAAAATGTAGTAGATCCAATTGGAGTTCTCAAATGATGGAACACAGATGGCTGAAAAACATTTAAAGAAAAGTACAACATCCTTAGCCATCAGTAAAACGCAAATCAAAACTAGTTTGAGATTTCATTTTACTCCAGTCAGAAAGCCCAGGATCAATAAAACAAATAACAGTTCGTGTAGAAAAGATGTGCAAAATGGAGAATACTTTTTCACTACTAGTGGGAATCTAAACGTATAGCTTCTATGGAAACCAGTTTGGAGTTTTGCAGAAAGTTGGGAATAGATCAACCCCAAAATCAAGCTTTACCAATCTTAGGAATATACCCAAAGGACGCCACATCCTACTACAAAGATACTTGTGTAACAGCCCAAGACAGTGTAGAGGTTACTTCCTCTTTGTATTCTTGTTGAGGCATTTCAGATATAACTAGATTTCAATCTCCTTGATGAAGAATACCATGGAAAATTAGTGGTCGAAAGGCTCTACGAAGCTTATCTTAGTTTCTGTTAAACTACCTGCTTATACAGAACCTCCTCTAGCTAACTGCTAATCTTAGCTTCTGTTAAACCACTTGCTTTTGCAAAGACTCCCCTGACCAAGGGTTCAGGACATGATGTTTTTCCTTCATAAATCCCATGCTTTGGACACTAAGGGCTCCACTCTCTCCGGCTACTTGGAATAAAGATTTCGACTGCATACATGTCTATTAACTTATGAATAGATAATAGATTGTGGTATATTTATTTGGTAGCTTATTATTCAGCTGTTAAGAAAAATGAAAATGCGAAATTTTCAGGTGAGTGAAACCAGAAATAAAGTTCTGAGTAAGGTAACCCAGATCCTAAAAGACAAATATTGTGTGTTTTCTCCTATAAGCTTTTGATGTGTGTGCTATAATCTGAATAACCACAGGTGTTAGATTCTTAGTAACAAACCAGAGAAGAGGACAGAATCTCCCATGGAGGGAGAAATAGGATATAATGTTATGGAGAAACTAGAACAGGAGAATTAAATCAGGAGAGTGTTGGGAGAAAAGGATAACGGGGGGGGGAATGGAAAGGACCAAACTAATGGCTATATGGAAACCTGAAACTTTAAAAACTTCATATATATGAAAGGAATATAAATGGCATCACCATATAGGGGAGACAATGTTCCAACTAGACACATTATCCCACCAAATAAAACACCCAGTGCCAGAAATGGGTTACATCTTGTTGAGTTCTGGGCCAAAGAGGCCCCATGGAAACCACCAAATATCATAGGTTCCTGCTATTGGGTAGCCTCTGAAGCTTGATGATGTGGCCCTGTTGCTAAAGACATGTTTACTTGTGTTATTGAACACAGAGAGGTTAAGGTGCGGTCTGACTAGAAGATTCACCCTTACTAACTAGTGCTCATGCTACTAGAGGAGAGTACATAAATGATTAGGAGAGAAAGATAATCATGAGTATCGCCCACATACAAAACCTGTGGCCTACAACAGTGACCTTCCTATAAGATATACTGATGCAATCATAGCACAAATGTTATACAAGTAACCAACTACTTCCTGTTTGGTTTTAAGGCCCACTCCACCACATGGCTGAAGTGGTCATAAACAAGAAACTAGATAGGTCATGGGCCTAGAATTTAAGCTACTACTATGCAAAAGGAACACAGCAAAAAACGAGTCCTAATGACATACTGCTACACCCATTCATTGATCGGCGCATCAGTTAACACACATTAGAGAAACTTCTTCATCAGACAAGAACTAACACAGAGGCTCACAACCGGACAATTTACAGAGAATGAGAAACTTAAACATATCCAGTACTAAGATGTTTTCATCAAATGCCTCCCATCAAGGTTCAAGATCTACTCAGCAGAGCAGGCAGAAACAATGTAACAAGCAACAGTGGTTTACAACCCTTCTAGATATAACAGGACTGATGTACAAAGGAACTCAGTGACTTCAACAACATGCACAAGAGCTGTAAAGTTTCAAGCCAAATGGAGTCCCAGCATTGAGAGCAGAAGTAAACACAGGGCCCCACCCTTAACTTAAAAACTCTGCAATGGATACCTATTGGCAAACTGAAAATGAGTTTTCTCCAGTGGAATGCCAGTGTGTATATTAACCTCACTCCAGGGCAGGCCCCAAGTCTAGCAGTAGCTGGCTAACAGAAAGGACTCTGGTATTTTTTCTGGACTTTATTTCAGATGTGTTTGTCCGTTCGTTTGCTTATTCATTTATTTTTTGTCTTACTGATCTTTTGCTTGATTTTTGTTGTTTGGTTTTTGGTTTTGTTTGTTGGGGGGTGTTTGCCTTTTTTTTTTTTCCTTTTATTTTTGTGGACTTCTTGGGTTTTTTCTTATTTATTGTAATTCAGCTTTTTGTTGTTGTTGTTGTTGGTTTTGTTTTGTTTTAAGACAGAAAAAGAACTTATATGAGGGTAAGTAGGAAAGTGGAGAGAATTTGAGAAGAATTGGGTTGGGGAAAACATGATCAAAACATTTTGTATGAAATTTATTTTTCAACACAAAAATACAGTCTATTGTTAATACTTAGACTCATCTCCACAATTTTAGATCTCACATAAATAAAATCATGGACATACACAAGGAACAAATGCCAATTCCTTCTCTTCCCTATGTGTTTCTCATATTACTGAGGCTGATGCAGAGTTCAAAAATATTCCTTCCTTATGAGGTCAGTGAATTCTGATCAGCCAGTTGTCTCTGTAAATGCTTTCTCTTATACAAGTAGTTAATTCTGTAAGACAACAAAAAGCAGCTTGCAGTCCATCATTTGGAGTGTAGGCAAAAGTCTACATTGGTTAAGAATGCTTTGAGAGATGCAGAAGTCAAGGCTTTTTTAACTGAAAAAAAAAAAAGCCTTTCAAATGTAAAATGACCATATTGGTATTTTGGTCATTTCATCATCAAGACACAGCAAGCAACTGAAATCGCTGCTAGTGGAGACAGCTTCACGCAGCTCAGCCACAACTGGGATCTCATGCATCCAGTTGATGGCATCATTTACATGGACACCACGCCACCCCCACCGCACCCCTGCCTCAGCACTCTGACTTACACGAAAGAAAAAAAAAAAACGCTCCCAAGGCCCCTTGAAATTCTGATTAATAGGTTACCCAGGTACAGAGCCAAGATTTGCAAACAGGCTGCTGTTGATGCTTTGTCCAGAACCATGGCTCATGAGGGATGACGGCCCCCAGCCACAGAGCTGGGAACATCACTCAGGCAGCAACTTGCAATTCAGTCTCGTTTGTCTGCCCTCCATTTGGCACCACAGCCAGCAAGCACTCCAGCTGGGCAGCAGAGCTTCAGCCAGCTCTCCTCACCTGAGCTGCCAAGTTTGGCAGTTGCCCGTTATTTGCTACCCAGGCTCCCGTGTGAAGGGAAGGGAGAAGGAAGACACGCCATGCTTCTTAATGGTGAGGAAGCAGGAAGACGGACGGGGCTTGTTGCTTTAAGTAGGATCATCTTACTTAAGAGGATCAGTTAGTAAGGGGAAACACTCTTTGCCTGAGACGATGATCGAGCAAGCAAGGAGGATGTCCTGACTGGGTTTTCGCCATTTCTTCCCTCTGAAAAGCAAGGGAGGGCGTTAGCAGCAGAAAGCAACCATAACGGTGAAAAGCAGGGACGTTCAGGCCTCTCATTCGCAGATCCAGCTGCCGCCTAACACTGCAGCACAAAGAACCTGGTTGAAAGGCAAAACGGTTTCAGGTTTTCCTGCTGTGGTCATTAGACATGTGAGCTGCTCTCCGAGGGTGTGTTGGGCCTGGGAAGCCAGGCACCTGTTGTCGGCAGAAACACAATACACTTATTGATTTGAGAGGGCTGCACAGAGTAACTGGAGAGGACACACAAAAATCCAAAGCAATAAATGGACCCATTACCCAATGACGTTGGGGGGGGGCTCAGAAGGGGAGCCATAGATCCAGCTTACTTTACCAAAGGCAGTACAAAGCAGAAAGGATTGTTTATGGAGGTTGGAGGAAGGGCCGAGAAAGAAGAGCACGAGAGGAAGTGCTGGTTAATAGAAATGGCGCTGTACTTGAGACCAGAAAGAGCCCTTCTGATTTATCTTCTCCTGAAGCTGCAGCAGCAGCGATTGAAGTGACTATAATAGCCCAGGAGAAATGTTGGTGCTATTAGATGGGTGATTGATGGAAACGCTGCCAAAACAGCTAGGGAATTTGTCAATGTGTTTTTTGAAGTTTGTAAATGATGACACTGGCAAAGTGTAAACAAACTCAGCTCAGCAGACACGTTGTGCGGGCCCCCAAACTGACACTCATTTGCTGGATTGTTCCAATTAAGTATCATCCACTGAAGTAAGGCGCTCCCTTCTCTCAGGCCAGGGCAACTGAGGCTTATGCAACATACAAGATTTGTTAAAAGAAAGACATCGAAGTAAGTTTTTTTTTTTTTTAAACTGATCCAAAGGACCGAGCTACCCAGTGTTGCAGGGCACCTAGGAGAAGAAAGGCACACATTCTAGAGGGTTTTATAATCTGAAGACTCAGAATCCTAAAGCACTGTGACCACTGTGTGAGTCACAAGACTTGTTTAAGGTCAAGGTTCCTACAGTTGCTGCCACTCTTGTTCCCTTGTTAACTGAAAATCTGATTTTTTCCTGTCAGATTCTCTTCCCAAAATATTTCTTAGAGAAAGTTCCTAGGTCCACAAATCATTTCTGATTGTCACTGGGTGACGACCAGCTGTTCATCCCGCTGAACTTCTCTTCAATGTTTCTGTCTCCCACGGAGATTGTCTGGGTAAATTGTTTTCCAAGCAGTGTGCCCACATGAAGGTCCAGAAATGAAGAAGATCCAGAGAAGCCCTGGAGTCTTCCAATTCATAGTCACTAAACAGATATTGACATTACATAAATGGAAAAAACTATTAGTTATCTTCAAACTCCAGGATCAAAAGCAAGGTGGGGAGGAAAGGGTTTGTTGGGCTTTTAAAAAAAAAAGTCTATACTGTAGTCAATCACTGAACAAAAACTCGAACAGGGTGGGAACCTGAAGGCAGGAAGTGATGTAGAGTATATGGAGGGTGCTGCTAACTTACTTGTTCACCATGACTTGCACAGCCTGCTTTCTTCTAGAACCCAGGACCACAAGTCCAGGAGTAGCCCCACCCACAGTGAGTTTGGCCCTCCCACATCAATCACTAATTAAGAAAATATGGAGTCCTTTTCTCAATCTGGGTTTCCTCCTCTCAGATGCCTATAGTTTTTGTCACATTGACATAAATCAAGCCAGGATGCTATCTAATCACAGTTGTGATGAACTGCAAGCAAGGACTTGGGAAGGATGCTGTAAGCTAATAGAATGGAGATCTGGATAAAGGCTATGTGGGTAAAGGAAGAATTCCTTGTATTTTAGTAGCATTCTAGAGCATATATAGGAGTCCGGTTAGCACAAGACAGGGCAAGAAAACATCACACAAATGGAAAACAAATCTAGAAGTCCCAGAAGCATGGAAGAGCATTGTCCTCACCACCACAGAATCATAAAAAAGAGAAGGTCATGACAGACTGTTAGATTATGTTAAGGACTAGAGCTCATAATATGTGTTTATATGAAAAGTCATTAGGAGATCTTGGGAAAAACAATTACACATTCAAGTTACCTTATAGAAGACCATGCTAGCTCTACAAAACATGTTCAAATGGCACAAAACATGAATGTTTATCAGTAATAAAGACATTATTGCAGTGCTTCAGGTTATGGCTCACCAGGGCTTAGACTAAGAGTATAGCTATGTTGGTGAAAATAAACCAATAGACTGGAAGGCATTGGAGAAAATCTGTCGGTCTTGCTAATGGAGTGAATGCAGTGACAGTGGTAGGGTAGTGAATGTGTTGCCAATGGTATGGATAGTGGTAGTATTTTTTAAATACAGGTAGATGTCTATGGGGCAGAAACAGGTCAAATAACAGGTTTGTAATATCAGGTTGCTGGGAAAATAGATCACTGGGTAAAACAGCTACCACACAAATGTGGGGTCTGAGTTCATAACCCAGGACTCACTATAACTGAAACGCAACACTGTACCTCAGTAACCTATGTCTGTAACTCCGGTGCTGCTAGAACAAAATGGAAGGAGGAAACAAGAGAACCTTGGAAGCTTTGGAACCAATACCCTACCATGTATAGCACTGAACAGCAAAAGACTTTGTCTCAAACAGGGCACTTTCATACATGAAGTGTGGAGTGTATATGATTGTGCACATGTACCAACATATATGTATGTACATGTATGCATACACACTCATGTGCACACACACTCATGTGCACACACACTCATGTGCACACACTTCAGCAAACATACTGTGCATGCTCGTGAACACTAATGCGCACACACACACACACACACACACACACACACACACACACACACACCAAACACACAGAAAGAGAATAAAAGATAAAAGCCAAAATAGTGCAATGTGAAACAAAGCCTAGGTAATCTGTGTTTTACTTTCTTCAAAATATCAGAGTCCTAAGGCAAGACAGAAAGGAACTCTGATACCCTACAAAAACAACAACGACGACAAAACAGCTCTATGTTCTGAGTATGAAGGAACTCTAGGAAGGCAGAGTATCACAGAGCTCAGTCCCCATGAGGGAGCAAAATCTTACTTCAAAATGTTCGCAGGAGCTGATACGGAGCTAGTGTGGGGCTAGGGCTGTGAACTCAGAAGAAACAAGCACGCCAAGGGAGGCCATTGCCCAAGACAACATCTCCTCTCCTCTCGTCAGCAAATGGTGAACCGGTCTTAATTTTGTTCCAGTTATACTTTTAAAATATGAGTCTGCAAGAAGAAATAACCTGAAATAAGTTGTATGCTTTCTGACAGGCTAAGTCAAAATGTTTTCCTGTTTTCTTACAAGAAATTTCACAATGAGAATTTTTAATTTAGGAAAAATATTTTTTTCATACAAATCTTAGAACCATTTGCCTCAGTCTCCTTAGCTACTGCATCTAGCTCAAACCCTCCCCCAATAAGGCTATTTAATTCCGAAGAGCACATTCCACAGCTCTGGACTCTGGTGGTCACAGCCTGCTTGTGGGCCTGAACCACACCATTCCCATTACACAAGGGATGCAACAAGGAAGACGGGGCTGTCAAGATCTTTTTAGTCTCTGATGCCTCAGAGGCAGAACTGCTTTGCAAAGGGACAGCCAGACACATTTCCCACTAGGCACTGACTGGTGCTGAAAGTAACTTAACTTTCTCTGTCAAAGGCTCTTCCTGGAGAAACGCAGAAGGAAAATGTGTACCATTGAAACAAACTGAAAGCATGTCAGTATGATTGGCAAGCTGACTTCTCGGAAGAAGAAATAATTATTGCCTGATAATGGCAGCTTATATCAGACATGTGAATTTTTGGGCCGCCATTTGTGTTATTGCAGGCTGCCTGACATCACAGGAAGTCTTTTGTGGCTTATGAGGCGGAACAGTGAAGCAGCTTTGGCCTCATCCTTTGACGATGGCAGCCTCAGTGACAGTAGTGTACACAACCATCTCCCACGCGCCTGTCCCTCCTTGTTCTAACAACTACCAGACAAAGCAAATTAAAAAGCACGCACCTGGTGGGCCTGTAGTCATGGCATTTCACCACTTTTAACTTAATAATTTTCCAAGGCAGATTAATAATCATTATTTACACAATCTATTTCAGCCAAAGAAATATTACTTAGGTTTTCATTTTACTGGTTTCTAAAAACAAAACACAAAAAGGAAAAGAATTTAAAGATAAAATAAAAAGACCTATCTCTTGCCTTCAAAATTCTGGAGGCCTTTAATGGACACGCCCTTTTCAGATTTTGAGTGACCTCCTTTTCTGATCTTCTTTCCAGTGTGGTCTCAGTCAGTGTTCTACTGCTGCTAAGAGAAACCGTGACCACAGCAACCCTTAGAAAAGAGAGCATTTGCTGTCTTATGTCCTGGTTAGGTTTATCATTATGGGGGTGAAACACATGACCAGAAGCAACTTGGGGAGGAATGGGATTTATTTCACTCACGGTTCCAAATGATAATTCTTCATCAAAAGCAGTGATGATAGAAACTCGAGCAGGGGAGGAACCTAATGGAAGGAGCTGATGCAAGGTCTTGGACAGGGTGCTGTTTAGTGGCTTTTTTCTCCATGGTTTACTCAGCCTATCCTGTTATAGAAACTAGGACCACCTGTGCAGGGGTGGACCCATACACAATGGGCAGACCCTCTCCAGGGATCATTAATTAAGAAAAATGGCTTGCCTACCACCTAATTTAACCAGGACATTTTCTCCCTTGAGGCTCCCTTCTCTCTACGACTGGAGTTGACATAAACATAGCCATTACAACTGACCCCTTTTCAATTTGACTTTCAAATACATCACTTTTAAGTTAGAACCTTTCCTTTCTCATTTATCCCCAAGATGTCATGTTAACATTAATCTGACGATATAAAACACAATAACTTTAAAAGCCCCACAGTCTTTACAAACTCCAACACTTTAAAAGCTCAGTCTCTTTAAAATATCCAATCTCTTTAAAAATTCAAACTCACATTCAAAAGATTAGTCTTTCAACTGTGTATGCATGTGTGTTTAAAAATCAAAATTAATTATTTTTTTCAAGAGAGAAGAACCGGGTCATAGTCTGAACAAATCACAAACAAACTTTAATAGTTTAATACAATGTCTAATTATCTGGGATTCAGTGATGATTTTCTGGGCTCCTCCAAGGGACTTGGGTCTCTTCTCCTACTCTGACCTATACAGCACACACAACTTTTTTTTTCTAGACTCAGGTCAGCCCCACTCCTGCTGCTGCTGCTGCTGCTGCTGCTGCTGCTGCTGCTGCTGCTGCTGCTGCTGCTGCTGCTGCTGCTGCTGCTGCTTTTGGTGATCCTCCCCTGCTCCAACTGGGCTCTACTTTCACCAATAGCCTCTAAGGAGCTCTTTTCAGGGACACCAGCCCTACCACAGTGCTAAGCCTCAGCTGTTCTCCATGTACCCCTTCATGCCTTCAAATCCAGTATTATCCGGATGACTCTTACACTACCAAGTTCAGCTGCCAGCAAAAGGTACAACCTTGGTCACTTCTGGAACATATCATCTATGTGCTGACCCTGAAGAAATACTTCCTAGAAGACATCACCCCAATAATGTTGGTCTCTTTTCTTTTTATCTTTTTTATTGCATATTTTATGTATTTATATTTCAAATGTTATCCCCTTTCCACCCTCTTCCATACCCTCTCCCCTTCCCCCTACTTCTATGAAGATGCTCCCATTCCCACCCACCCACTCCCACCTCACCGACCTGGCCGTCCCCTACACTGGGAAAATGAGCCTCCACAGGACCAAAGGCTTCTCCTCCTATTGATGCCAGACAATGTCATCCTCTGCTACATATGCAGCTGGAGCCATAGGTCCCTCCAGGTGTACTCTTCAGTTAGTGGTTTAGTCCCTGGAAGCTCTAGGGAGTCTGGTTGGTTGATATTGTTGTTTTTCCTATGGGGTTGCAAATCCCTTCAGCTCCTTCAGTCCTTTCTCTAACTCCTCCATTGGGGTCTCCTTGCTTAGTCCAATGGTTAGCTACAAGCATCCTCATCTGTATCAGTAGGGCTCTGGCAGAGCCTCTCAGGAGACATCCATATCAAGTTCCTATCAGCAAGCACTTCTTGGCATCAGCAATAGTGACTGGGTTTGGTGACTGCATATGAGATGGATCCTCAAGTGGGGCAATCTCTGAATGAGCTTTCCTTCAGTCCCTGCTCTATTCTTTGTCCCTTCCTTCTATGAGTATTTTGTTCTCCCTTCTAAGAAAGACTGAAACATCCACATGTTGGTCTCTTCTTAAGCTCTTCTCAGCTGATTCTTAGTCCCCAGTTGACCAGCATCCATTGTCCCAGTAAAGCAAAGCTTTTACCTTAGTGATCCTGGTCTTGCATTAACCACAGCCAATTTAGAGCTCCAACTGAAGAGACACCACAGATTCGTCACACAAAAGACCCAATAGAGTCTGCTTCCCTCTGAAACTTCATAAGCCAGGCTTCCACCATTTGCACTGATCTCAACATTCTTATCTTTCAAGCTCCTAAAGAACAGCTCGCTGAGCTCTCAATACCCAATGGCTTTTCTAGTCCCAAGTTTCAAAGCCCTTCTACAGTCCTCCCAAAACAACACAGACAGTTCTATCATAACGTTACTCCACTATCCTGGTTCCAACTTCTTAGTCAGTGTTCTATAACTATGGAGTGACACTATGACCATGGCATCTCTTTTCAAAGAGAGCATTTAATTGAGGCTTGCTTGTAGTTTCAACAGGTTGGTCTATTATTATCATTGCAAGAAGCATAGTGACATCTAGGCACACATGGTGCTGGAGAAGGAGGTGAGACTTCTACAGCTGAATCCATAGGCAGCAAGAAGAGAAAGCTTTACTGAAGGTGGCTTGAGCTTTTGGAACATCAAAGTTCACCTCCAGTAACACACTTCCTCCAGCAAGGTCACACCTACTCCAAGAAGACCACTCCCTAATCCTTCTTAAGTAGTTCTACTTCCTGATGATGAAGCCTTGAGATATACAGGCCTTCGGGGGACCATTCTTATTCAAACCAACACAAGTTTATTAGTTTTTTAAATGTTTATTCTCTAGGAATGTAAAAGAGTGGATTTTTGAGGGCAAGTACCTCATAGGGAATATTGAGGAACGATGATGTGTATTTGGAAAAGGAATTATCTTTAATGTAAATGTAAGCAGTGAATTAATCTTGTGGCTATATTTCCTAACCAGCTAATTCCCCAATAACACAATAATAAAAGAGACTAAGATTTATTAAAATTGCCTTGAACCAAATATTGAGCAATCATTACTCTATTCTAAACCTCCAAGCTGGTCAGGCTTCCTCCTAGACTATATTCCTATCTTACTGGAAATTTTTCATCCTTTCTTATCCCTGATCCCTCTCTCTTCTCCTGGTTTTTCTCTACTTCCCCTACCTCTCCTCTTCTTCCTCTCTCTTTCTTCACCCTACCTAGAACCAGAAGTACCACCTTTTTTCTCTCTAAAGGTCTATATTGGCTCATTGGCTTTTATTGGCAAGGCAGAGAATGAACACAAGGAACAAAGTTATACCAACTTGAGACAGGAGCTTCTAAGAATAAACATAACAAAGCCATGTATGGATTGAAACAAGATATGAGGGCAGAGAAATCAGCATTTGAATAATTCAAGGATAAACTTTGCACAATGCACAAAAAACAATCATGTCTACATGTATCTCAGACAGCAGATATCCTGATCTTTACATACATGCATTTGTCAGTGTTGTGACGGCATCTCTCCTTTGAACTCTTCCGTTGACACAGGCTTACCAGAGCATTGCTGACCCACTTAGCTACTTCAATAAAACTTCATTAATTGCTTGCTGTGTTCTGGGCAAGGTACAGGTTACTAACTTGTTTCAAATAAATATTTCTTAGTGTTTTCCAAAGAGTGTTTCGTATGCCGAGTTCTGAGAGAAAAAAAGAAGTCTATTGCAGGTAAGGAGTATATAATCACATTAGCCGTGCATGCAGACACTGATAATTATCTACCTCATGTCCATTCTCTTTCATAGTTATCAACCAAACTGTGTTAATTACAATTTCAATATGACTATTTAAAGCATTCAGTTTCTCTGCTTCCCTTGCTGGTGATAATGGTCATTTAACTTAGGTTTTAGAAAGCTCACAGTTTTCCTAAGTCAAGGCCTGGATTAGAGAAAACTCAGGCTCTTCATTGTCATCATAGGGACTTTCCATCAACTTGGGCTATCTACCTTAGGGTATCTTGTCACATCAGAGAAGCAAACTCCTCTCCTTCTTTAGGATAGTATATTAGAAACTACTAATGCTGTTAATCAGACTCTATTTCTGTTCTTCCTGAGTTTACAGCCAGATTATTCTCAGCCTTTTCTTGTAGTCAGACTCAGCCACAATAACCACATGTAGAAAAGCAGTCAGCTCTACTGGAGCTACCTAATTTTCCTTTTTGGGCATCTCCTTGCTTTTTTATTTCTGCTAGGTGGAAATTAACAGACAAAGCAAACTTAGAAGCCACACTGAAAACAAAGCTTCAATCAGCTTGGGGATCTGGTTGGTTTGCCTTGGAATTTTTGGTAAAAGAGGGGTGAAAACCTACAATTCAGTGAATGGGAAATTAGAATATTATTCTAAGTCCTAACATTATCCCTTTCAAACAGGATCCTCCCTGCCCCCCCCCCAAAAAAAAAACCAAGTAAGTACTTGGCATTGGGTTAGCACTGAGGTGGTAGATAGCTAGAAGGCCAGAGAAGAGACCCTGTTTTGTTGTAACCAAATGATTCATAAAATCAGGAATCTAGAAGGGAGACCAGGTGTCTAGTGCAACTAGCTCTAGGGGAAATAGTTGAAAAGAGAAACGCTAGTGTCTGTTGGCTGCTAGACACTGCTGAGGGGGAGTAATTGTGAAGAAGATTGTAGATCAGACAGGAATGAACAAGTCTTAAGGAGAACTCCAGGATTAAAGTAAGCTCAAAATTTGAGGTTTCACAGTTTGAAAATGCCAATAACTTCCAAAAATCACCCCTAAAACTTGAAATGAATAAAGTGACAAAGGCTTTCAAGTGGAAAGTTCCACAAAAGGTCCTTTAATTCTTTGCAATCAAATGAATCAAGATGTTGCCCTTAAATCAACATTGCAATCAAATGAATCGAGGTATTGAGTCTTTGTGGAATTGGGAGAATTCACCCAGATGAGGAAATGAGGGGCCACAGCATGTGTCAAATTGAGAATCATACCAGAGAATGAAGATCATTGTTAGTTCCTCAAACTAGCCAGGCAGCCTATAGCATGAGGTTTTATGAGGTTTCTAAGAAACTCTATTCTCAGATTTAAAAAAAAAAAAAAAGTCTATGAACTAGTTTTAAAAAACACCTACCCAACCTCCACCAAAAGAGAAAAGAAAAAAGATCACAGGTGACTATAAAGAAGTCCTCGTACTGAAACGTAAACAGGCAGGAAATAGGTTGTCAGTGCTGTGTCATACCCAAAGAATGCCCATTTCACCTGAATTGAGAAAATAAAGATGTCAAGCCAAGGAAGAATGCCTCAGGGGCACATCAGGTGTTGTGGGAAATGGTGAACAAGGCTGCCCTCCAACCCCGACCCAGGAGATCAGATTGAAAACATCCTGGTCCTCAGAACAGATCACTAAGGACCTGCCCTGCTATGCTTCATGTCTATGAAGGAATTTGTCTTGTGACTGGACTGCTTTTCAGCCAGGGTTATGTGCCTTCCAGAAGAGGAGAAGCTTTGTTGTTTGTTTTTCCTTCATTAGTTAGACAGGGCTGGAAATATGAGGCCCCATCAGGACCCAATGAGGATAATTACTTATTACTTATTGGAGTTATTGAAGTCAACCAATGTTGTTCCGCTGGTTTTCACAATAAAGGAAAAGCTGAGTATAATACCTGGATAAAAATAAATAAAAACTACTAGCTGATCATCATTGACTTTCTTTCCCCCTAACTTGGAGCTTATCTTAGATTGATTTACAGAAGAAGAAGAGGAGGAGGAGGAGGAGGAGGAAGAGGAGGAGGAGGAGGAGGAGGAGGAAGAGGAGGAGGAGGAGGAGGAAGAGGAGAAGAAGGGGAGGAGGAGGAGGAAGAGAGGAGGAGGAGGAGGAGGAAGAGGAAGAGGAGGAGGAGGGAGAACTAAGATCAATGTTCAAGAAAGGACATTGGGAGTAGTTATGGGAACCAGCAACCTGCTTAAACTAAGTAGATATTTGTTTGTTTTATTCTTAGTGCTTCAGCTTCTGCTGTGTTAGCAGATATTCTACCTCACGTGACTTTCACCCTAGAGAAAATGAACAAAGGTGACTGATGTCCACCACTTCCAACCATAAGTTACAATAACCTCCCACTCACTTTCATCTGGGCTCACGTTAACCCATAGAAACTACTTATGGGAAAGGTGTCTGTCAGTCTAGCTTCCACAGAGCCCCAGCCCTCAAGTTCCTAAGTGTCTATGGTTTGGTACTGTATCCTTGGAGTTGAAACTACCCAGTACTAGTATTTCCTTAGTGCTAACATGGATCCAACATTACTCTAATTTCAAGTAAGTGTACAACTATTAGTTCTCAAGCCTTTGATAGATGAAAGCTTCCACTCTTATGTAATGCCTATCAGACCATACCTAGACAGCCTGCATGTAAACTCAGAGGAGAACCATGAACATGAAGACAACTTAGAAGAGAACACAGCCCTTCACGTGTTCTCAGTTCATCATAGGCCTTTTCTCCGAGACTTGCCTTTTCTCTTCTTAGCTATGGGGACTTTCTTTGTGCTTTTTCTGTTTTATTACAGAACTTGGAAAATGGTTTCCAATGTCAGTCTGAAGACAGTGGGGATGTTACTGTTATCATGTCCTCAACTCTGAAGGCAAGAACAAGAACAGAAGCAAGAAAGGCTACCCCAGGGGAACTATAGGAATACATACAAGAGGACAAGAGGTTAGAGAAACCTTGGAACAATTAGAAAGGACCAGTGCTATTCAAACCCTGAAAAGAGGCCCAAAATCAAATGGCTCCATGTTCAACTAGTTGCAAGCAAAAGAAAGAAGGCGTGCTGCAGGAATTATCCCTGAGGCAGTAGAGAAGTGCGCCATCTTGGAGGACTCCACTGCTGAAATAGCACATATTCCAAGTATGGGGGCTGTTTGGGTCCCAAGTTTTTGACATTTAACACACTAGGCACAGGTAAACTTGATGAGTCATGCGTGGGTGGGTGCTGGCTATATGCACTAACTACAGATGGATTCACAAAGGCTCAGCCCAGTGTCGCCTGAATGACCGTGGACACAGAGTGGGAAAATAAATAAATAAATAAATATCAATCTCCAAAGTAGACAGAACTTGAAACAATGGTCAGATTGAGTTTCACTATTGTCTTCAATCCTGTAGTTCAAAAGCGTGATATATTTATGGAGAAGTACAGATTGTTATTATCCAAACACCATTTGTAGCTTCTTTTCTAAAAATAAATATGGCCAATTATGTGTTAGGGACATTTATTTTATTTTAATTTTGAACAAAAACATTTTGTTTTAGAGGTTTCGGGGATTCTGAAATCACATAAAACAGAATCTAACACTGAATATGTTTGATTTTTGAAAATATCTTCCATTGCCCACCGAAACAGTACAACTTTCAAATTCATTTGTTTCCAATCACTAAATGTTGGTTGAAAATACGTGACCATCACCACACTAGTTAAGGGAAACTAAAGCTGACTAAATGCTGGCAAGAAGTCTGAAGACGGAAGATAGACCAGAGCTTATTGATATGAACTAGAACGGAATATCCTGATTTCCAGATAATTGAAACTCTTCATTTCCACTTGACAAGTGACAAGCTAGCTATCTTCATACCTTAACCTTACCTTATACAAACAACAATAGTTTTTAGTACTTACTGGGCTACAATCGTCTGCCAGACAGACTCATGAATGTATTATACAGATTATTTCACTTATCTTTATAAAAACTCTCTGAGGGCAGCTATATAAGGTTCATCTTAAATGAATATATAAGGTCGTAAGAATTACCTGGAAAGAGAGAAGTTTGACTGGAGTATTATTTCTATCAGATTAGCCTGTGACCCTTTCTACAAGAATTTGCCTTGATTGGTGATTGATGTGGGAGGACTCAAGACACAGAGAGCACCACACTAGGTGGTATAGGTAGGTGGGTCTGGGCTGTATAAGAAACCTAGCTGGGAATGGGGACAATGGTTAGGGGAAGAAAAGGAAAGGAGAAAAATGATATGATTCTTTCTTTTTTAAGTTAGTTGGACTAATCAGTGAGGGAGCCAATAAGCAATATCCCTCCATGGTTTCTTCTTGACTGTCTGTCTATCCTGGCTTCCCTAAATAAAGAGCTGTGGCCTAGAAGTCTAACCTAAATCAACTCTTTTCTTTCCTAAATTGCTTTTGGTCAGTGTTTTCTCACAGCAGGAGAAAATCGACTAGAACAACCAAGCCCAGTACTGTTAGAACATATAACTGGCTGTAAATCACATGAAATGAGACAAACTGGAAAGCCATTTCAGTAAATGCTTCATGTTTTTGAACTCTTACTGAATTGAGGGTTAATTGTAAAATTGACTTGAGCATTTCTCATTTTATAAGAACTGAACTATCCTAATAGCTTAGTCACACCGTCTTCCCCACATAAGCGCCACTCTGCAGATGCATAGTTTTAAAGACTTGCTCCTATTGTATCCGCTGATTTTATTGTAACAGCTACCAGCAAGAACTGAATCCAGAAATAGACTCCCAAATTGCTTGAAAACAGACCTGAAACTCCTGATTTCTATAGCCTTACACAGTGTATAGAAAAAGAAAGGCCAAGAAACATTTTACAAAGAACAGTGATTACTCTCCTGTCTTCATGGAAGTCGTAATGAGAAACGGGATTACCAACAGTTGCAACAGTATGCCATAAGTATATACAGTGTGGATGCTGATTCCAAGGAGGCCAAGGCTGAGTACTAGAATACATGATAGTGGGGTTATCTGTCTGCAAACCCATCGCCCTGAGCTTCTGCTGCAAGCCACCATGATTCTTGGCAGAGGCAGGGGACTGCTCTAGGAAATGACTAAGGTCCCTTGAGTCCACAGAGCTTCCCCTAAAGTGCCACCTGATCTAGTCACCTTGCCCTCCTCTAATCAGCTGTGAATGTTGTTTGCAGATTCAGATTCAAAGCTGAAGACGGCACAACAATGAGACACTGTCTGCACAGTGGATTTACAAAAGCAGAATTAAGAAGCAAGTAAAAGTAGAATGCAGTAGATCGATAGAAACTGTGCCAAATTCAGTGGTTCCCTGTGTAGTTAATAAAAAGTGAGAAGCTGAAAACTCTCGAGTCTCTTAGCCGCCATTTTACATACTCTTTTTAAATTGATCCCCAAACAGCCTCTTTAAAGGACAGCCATTCTTCCCTTTTCATGGCTGAGGAAACTATGGCTTAGGAGGAAGAGATCCAATATCATATGGCTATACATCGGAAACACTAACAATCAAACCCACAACTGCCAAACACCACCCATCCCCGGTGATGTGCTTTCCGGATCCTGCAAACAGCACACACTCAACCTGGATGGAGATGGTGACTGCTCTGCCTCCTCTAGTATTTTTCCCAAATGTGACTATCTTCCGGGGGAGCGGGGGCATTCTAGGCATATTTTAATGAATAAATAGACACAAAGTTCTCATTTTCTGTTGTTTCTCTATAAATTGTCTCTTTAATTAATGAATAGCTGCACTTGTACTTCGGTATTGGTAATTTCATAAAGACTCCCAGGGTGCTACCCGGCTGAGTTGGGTGTAAGGAAACAATTATTAGCCCCAGGCATGGAAATGAATGGATTTAGAGGCACTAAATCAGGAAAGCAAATGGGCTCTCACAGCTCCATGCTGTAGAATTAGTTTCAAATATTCAACAGACAAATCAAGTGGGAGCATGACAAGCCCCGAGTTGAACACTGCCTTTTGCTCATTTTAAAATCCACGCTGTGAATTTTAAACTCCTGATAGCATTTCTAATAATGGCATCTTTTAGAAGCTAAAGTTGTAAGCGACCATGGACGGTCAAACCACAACCTCTTTATATAATATTCACATAGCACATAGACCTCCAAACGATTTTAAATTAAGAAATTGCAAATTATTTTTTTCCTCTGAATCCTCTAAGCTATGGTCTGCGTCCACATCTCCCAACTCAATTTACGTATTAGAATTTACTGGGACTTCACAGATGCCTTGTCCCTGCAGATCAATACTCAACTATTTCTTTAATACTTTCCAGTGACTCCCCTCCTAGATTCCAATCAAGAATGGGATTTCCTTATTGCATTTACAAGTGACAAATCAGTTTTATCTTCCAGAAAGTGGGGACGGCTAGGATAAATGCATTACTATTTTAAAAGTGAGACATAAAGAATTTTTGTACCATTGATGGCCATACACCATGATGCCCACGCTGGGTGCAAGCAGCACTTCAGTAAACACAAAGCAGAGTGTGTTTGTCTCCTTGTTCCCCTGAACTGTTCCCTGCAACCAAGAGCACATAGGAAACTTGTCGATCTGATTCCCTCATCTCCACTGAGATCAGCGAGGGGGATCACTTTCCTCAAGACTGAAAGCATGGGCGTGTCTTTCAGATGCTCACCAAGGTGAAAGAGAAAACAGTGCTTTGAGAGCCTGAAGGAATTGTTCCCCTATCTTTTCCTTCTGATACCTGAGTTATCACCAGTTGGTATCTGAGATGCTTTTTGCATTGAGGAGGCCTTCCTTAGCCACCGGGTTGGGGGGCGGGGCGGGGTGGGGGACTCAGAAGAGAATGCAGAGCCGCTAGGCCTCTTCTCTGCAGCTGCCAACGAGGAGACAGCAGAAAAAGTCCAGGCTTACCCTCCCCAGAGAGCGCTGGCTGAACAATAGTTTCTCCCCCTCTAAGCTGCAATATCTCGCTGGAGCTTATCCACTTCTAACTCCATCCCGACTGTAGCTTGGTAACTCGGTTTCCTAAACAAAATTAAAGGAAGTGTCAATGGGAAATTGAAAGTGAAACTGGCAGCAAAGGGCAAATCTCCAGGGCCCTTAATGGATTGGGAAACCAAATGACAATTTCCAACTAGGTCCCTTGCCTCGGGCTGCCTTAAAGCAAGGCAATCACATTGCAGCCTACTCCTTCAATAATTTTATCAATACATCAGGCCCCCGCAAAGTTTGTGTGCAAACCCCTTGTGCTTAGTTAGAACAAGTGGTCATCGGTGGGATGTTCAGAATGCTTCCGATCCTAAATAGATCACCCTTCATGATCTTCCCGGTGCTTCAAGCTCCAGCGTTTCTCCGAAAACAAAGGTATGAGGGTCAGTATTAGAGATCAAACAGGCAAGTCCCTTCTAAGCAGCCTCGTCAGATAAACATGGAGGCAGACATTTCGCTCCCTTCGATGTAGAATTTTTCTGTGAATTTACGGGAAAGTGGAACAATAAGAAATATATTCCCGAAAAAAAGGAAGAAAAGAGACAGAGGAGAGATACCCTGTCAGAATGTGGGTAGGGTCATAAAGGGAATTGAGGATCTCGGAGAACTGCACTCCCTGGGCCCTTTACTTTATGCAAACTCGAAGAAACAATGATAGAAGTGAAGCTCAATTTCTGACTCTTTCATTTCTGAGCGGACTCATGGTGATAGAAATAACAGAATAATAGTATGGTGTAACTGTCTACATCTTGTTCCTACAGAAAGCAGGCAGCTCTGGAAACACCAGGCAGCCGCTGGGCATCATGGGAATGTTTCTGCTTCGCAGCCATGTTCCCTGCACTTAGGGAAGCTAATCCATTCTCCAAATCTGCCATGCTGCCTCCTGCTTTGCCTTCATTCTCACAGATATGGGAGCTCAAGGAAGATGATCTGAGAAACTCAGGTTTCAGCAAGCTATGCATATTGAGAATGAATTCCCCCCTCCCACCCTCTCTTTTGCAAAATACTCTGGACTTAAATTGCAAACCTTGGAGCCAATGCGTCTGGCTCTAGCTGCTTCATCATTCATAACCTTGTTATGCAAATAAAACAAGTATAAATTAAAATTCTAATTGAACTCTAATCCTGAAAAGTAGTCCCTCCAAAGCATTCTTAAATGACACCAAATTCCTAAGCATCCCTGATTTGTGTTCGCCGTCATTTTTTTTTTTAAGTATTCGGCCAAAAATAAATAGCTGAATAAACATTCTGTTCTGATTTCCTGCTACACATTCTTTGTTAAAACTTCGCCAAACAAGGGTTGGTCCTTCTATGAAAAAAAAAAGTGGAATCAAAGGAAAAACAAGTGGAGATTACAGGGCTCTGTCGCACCATTTGGAAACTCTGTTTATATTATCACTGGAGACTTGCGCAGTCTCACCTGGCTATTTCAGAGAATAAGCTGTCACCTCGTCCCATAAAGTCATGCTATTCAACTGTCTTAATTCACACAAGGCCTCGATGAAAGGTAAATATTTATAGCTCACAAGCAGCACGTCTCTACTCCTGCACAATATTACTCTCCCACGAAACACTAGGAATCTGTGAGGTGCGCACCAGCTCCTCGCTCAAGAGAACTTCTGCTACTGGCTTCCAGCGGGCAAATGACTGCTCTGAGTTTCTCTCAGGGCAAAGAGCTTGTTATTCTAAAAAGTCTGTGAGAGACTTGGATTGCGTCGACTACTCAGACATTAGAAAAAATGAATAGATAGAGAGTGGAATAAGGAAGGTAGAAAATTAGCAGGTACAATTTGAGGGCCAGGGAAATGTTTCTGTGGCCACCACCATCTCTCCTGTTGACCTTTCCAGGGTGAAGCAAGATGCAGGTTCCTTGTTGAGTTCCTGTCTAGTAGAAAAGTCTAGGGAGAAGGCCAGAAAAGCAAGCATTAAGTCCCACTTCTACTTGGGTTTTGGCAGATTCATTTTGTACAGGTGACAACATTTGTGGCCTCGAGTCTAAGATGGAGACAGGTCTGTTCTATTTCCTGGCAAGGTATTTGTGGGGAATTCAGAGACGTAACTAGTGCAAAATACTTTGAAATGTATGAAGTGTTCTGCTGAGGACACTACATGACTCTTTTACGGCCCTGCCCTGCGGATGTCATGGACTATAACATGCTAATTCATGGAATCCATTTTGAGGAGTTCTTCAAGTTGAACAATTCTGCTGCCTTCTGCTTTCATATTGAGATACAACATGCAATACACACCCCCAGGGAGAGTGCTATATGCTTGAACCTTTGTTCTCACTTTCGCTGTCCCTCCAGCCAACGTTTAAAATGGCTTCTTGGAACATGACTAAGATTTTAGAAGCCTGAATATATAACCGTAACACTAATCCTAATGCAAAGAAATCTGCAACCTACATTTATTGCGGCTGAATTCACAACAGCTGAGAAGTGGTACCAGCTTCGATGTCCATCACTAAGGAATGAATAAAGAAAATGCTACGCATATACATTATGGAATTTATTCAGCCATAAAGAAAAATGAAGTCATGACATTTGCAGGAAAGGGTAAAACTGGAAATATTATATCACTTGGATAAATACTGCATGTTTTCTTGAAGTGGAAATTTCTGTTTCTTTGAGACTCAGTTGTGTAATGTGATGTTTTTTCTGGAAACTATCTTTTTTTTTTTTTTTTTTTTGGTTCTTTTTTTTCGGAGCTGGGGGCCGAACCCAGGGCCTTGCGCTTCCTAGGTAAGCGCTCTACCGCTGGGCTAAATCCCCAGCCCTTCTGGAAACTATCTTATGAGGATGGTTTTGCTGAAGTAGACATGTGGGATGATATTTTGCTGAGAACAGACACGTGGTATTCTGGAAGCTGCTTAGAAAAAGGGCATGAGATGTTTTGTTAGAATGGATCCTTGAGAGAAGACATAATGTTTGGAAAGAATTTAAATATAACCAAACACGCGGTGGACAATGCTGTGTGGTACTTGTACACCTTACCATTCTGTGCTGGTCATTTTTAGGCTTTGCTGACACTAGTCTTCAATGAAGTCACTGTGTGGTATTGGTTCGCCTTGCCATTCTGTGCTGGCCATCATTTGTCATAATCGCATAGAGAGAAACACATCAAAGAACTTCTGGTGGTATTCCCAGAGGCTTCTTGCTGGTTCCTCTGACTCAGGCCAATTGGCAGAGCCTCTCCATTTCCCCTGCATTCAACTGCCACTTCTGATTTGTGAATGGCGTGTTAGAGTGGATTGAACTACCACTGCTGATTCACATGATCTGAACTGCTAATATCCTGACAATGCAGATTGAATTCACTCCAAAGAACTATTTCTAAACAGGTCTGCATCCTTCTTGTGTGTAATATTAAAAAACAATCCACGCTAGCCATGCTATTGCCGGCTAGGCACCAGCTCGGTGTCTCCCCACTACCTTAGCTAACCCCACGCAGCATCAGCCCAAATTTAGGTGTGCTTGCCGAAGAACCGCTCACATTCCCGGTCATCTGCCACCTGCGGCTAACTGTCACAAATCCCTACAATTCAGTAAATCAAAACTCTAGAGGCTTGTAATTTATCAATCAGATTTATATCTGTAAATTCTCAGCCCACAAAACGCCCACAGAATGAAAGTCAGAGGCAATTGATATTGATACTAGCTGCCCACCTAAATTGAACGATTGTCCTATATTGTTCTCTCCCTTCTATGATATTCATAGCTACCTGTGGCTATTTAAAGCCATATGGATGGGGTTCTTCTCTTTCTTCCTCCATCTTTTCTGTCCCTCTGTCCTCTCTGTCCCTCTCTGTCCCATCTCTAAAACTCTCAGCCCACCTTTCTTTTTCACTGCCCAATCACAGACTCCAGTCTTATATTTCACCTGCCCTTACCTGTGTATGGACAGCAAGCTATCCATCTTCTTTTGCCCTATTAACCTTTCCTTTTCACTACCTCTGATGAGTAGTGGGCTAGAAGGAAAGTTAAAGCATTTAAGTTCCTTTATTAAAAGTAGATTTTTGAAAAATCTAAGCCTTCATTTTCTCTCATATCTGGATTCTAAATTCTAATTCTCCCCCACCCCCTGTGTATGTGTGTGTGAGTCTGTATGTGTCTGTGTCTGTATGTCTATGTGTGTGTGTGTGTGTGTGTGTGTGTGTGTGTGTGGAAGGGGGATATGTGTCCTAAAACTATAAAGAAGATCATCAGAGGAGAAGTTGAGGTCTTAAGAGAGAATGTAAGCAGCATAGAACATTGGAGGTTTATATGCTAAAGTGTTCTTGCTAGTCTCCATCATTGTCAGATAATGCCAATCAGAGTAAAAGCCAATCAGATAATGATTGGTTCATGCCAAATTATGAAGCACACATCCCATATTCCTAAAGAAAATGTACCAGGAGACTTGAAGCAGTCTATCCAAACTAAAATAGAAAAATATACAAACCACATACATCTGTGTCAATTTTGAAACTATAAATGTGTTGTAGTATCATATTATGCAGGATATATTGGTAAAGAAAGAAACCATATATTAAAACAATCAAATTAAATATATATTATTTAAAGTCTCCTCAAACCAGAACTGAAATATGAAACATCCCAGGCTTTGCCAGTACAAGAATCAACATAATAGACCTGACCTTTACCATGGGTCATTGATGAGAACAGAAGAAATATTCAGTAGATAACATGTTCAGTGGTGGGCTCTGCTTCTTATCCTTGAGAACCAGTTAAGGTATTGGACAAAATCCAAGTTCCTGGTTCTATAGTCAGTTGTGACCTGGCCAGAGGCTAGAAATACCAAAACTGCCTACATTTGTGTTCTGGTTTCTTGGGTTTTTGGTTTGTTTGTTTGTTTGTTTGGTTGGTTGGTTGGTTGGTTGGTTGGTTGGTTTGGTTGTTGTTGTTATTGTGGTTATAAAATCTTTCTTCTCCTTTTACACAGCAATGGCAGCTCATAGAAAGCTAAGCATGATCAGACACAACATTGGCTCTTGAAGGTATGCCTGACACACTGGGCTGGAAAGGCACATGGACACCTTGTGTCAGGGCTAACTGGGCTCACTAGCTTACTCGCCATCTCTCAACCCAGTAAAGCCTTATTTAGCTCCTAGATACTCTCAGCGACCACCCTTTCTTGGGACTCATTTGTCTTTGCAGGGATTCGACTGGATTCCTTACTATTAAGCCCTCACCTAAAATAAACTACTTTCTAAAACTCTTGAGTGTATGAACTATCATGTTTCAAGTTCATAAGACAAAAGACCTAGAACTTATTAACCTGGGTGGGGATTACTGCCTACTGATCATGTGGCGCCCCATCCCTTTGAGTTATACTTAGGCCTCCATTATCCTCAAAGACATCCCAAAACCCCATCCCCACGTTTTTCCGTTTCCCTATGGCAGGTTGCCTGTCTTTCCTTAGGTTCATCTTCATGCCAGGCTTACTTTACAAATTTATTGGGGGAAAAATAAATTTCGAGATCCTTACCTTTGTCCAACCTGAAGCACCTCCTTTCAGATTGAGTATCTTAAAAAGGAGCAGTCACGAAATCTGTATAAAAGGTCGGAGTGTTCAGTCAAAGCTATCAGAACTTGAGGGGCTGAGTTTCAAGAGGGAAACCAAATCATCCTGCCAGGAGCCTCTGCATTTACTTGAGGGATTGGCAGTCTGGGAAACAGCAAACAGGAGGATACCTAGGTAGAGGGTTGTTTCCCTGGAGTTGACTAAAATTTCAGAGGGCAGGGAAAAGTTAGTGTTCAGGACTCTCAGTCATCTGAGATTAAGGGCCAACCAAGATCCAAAACAAGAGAGCCCCGAAGTCAGTGTGCAGTTTATCTTAAAATAGGTGACGCGTCCTAAACAACTGATGCTTGATTAAGACAACAAGAAGCCAAGCAGAAAGGAATAGCTGAGCGATCAGAGTTCGGAGCAGATGTTTCAGACATCCCATGCAGTTATCAGGAGGGTTTCAGTTAAACACTACAGCATTTCCACAGTAATTCCAGAAGGGCTCTCTGCCCAAGGATAAATTCACAGCCTAAAAGCAATGGCAAGCAGGTTAGACCTGAGGAAGCCAGAAACCCAGCACTCAAAGAAGCTGTTTCCACTTTTCTACCCAATAGGAAAAGATGCTTTTTGGAAGTAAACACAGTTACCTAGAATGTCTGTATTTTACACAGCATTTTCTAGTTGATGGAAAATTGTGGGGCAGTGAAAGACACCCTGGTTCCAGGTTGAGGAGGTTTGAACCCTGGAGACCCTGAAATGGACGGTAGGAGCTTCATCTGACTACCAGGAAGCCAGGCCGACCACTAGTCTGCAGCCCTCTACAGATCTGTGGCCATCAGTCACATAAAGACAACGCCCCCAAGCCCCTTCACAGGTAGAGAAAGTGACCACAGGTCATGTAGGCTCAAGACAGATCTCCATTATAACATGGTTCCTCAAGGCCTGGAGGATTAGTCAATGAATTTCCCTTCCCAGACACTCCTCCCTGCAAAAGGTATCTAATCTCAGGCCCACTCTGAGAAGTGGGGTACAGTTTTAAGCATCCACTTTCCGCCTTGGCAATAAACACCTTGAAATCATGGACCACCTCTTTTCATGGAATCCGCCATGGGGATCTGTAAGGAAGCCCTTCACCTACAGAGCTGCCGTCTAATCTCCCCCAGAAGGCCTTCCTGTGCTCTCAGCAGCAGCGGCTGCCATCAAACTCAAGCCCGCCATTACATTCCAGCCAAGGACTCTCCCTGTGTGATCAGCCAGAGCCCTCCCCTTCTTTCCCTGGGTTAGATCCAACCCCACCGTCCCCACTTCATTTTCAGCTCTTCCACGGCATCTCAGTGGTGTCTGGATACCCAAGAGCCTGAGAACCAACAGTCCCAGCCTCCTTGCAGGCCCAGAGACCCCCAGGCCAGCTCCGGCTGTGTCCCGTGCCTCAGACTGTGCTCTCCCCCGAACCCCCAGAGCAGTGTCTGGAGGCTTCCCACAGCCCGATACCCACCCTGGCAATGGCACATGGGATAAGTGCAGTCAAACTTCCCGTGTCCTGCCTCAGGGAGCGGCCAAAGCCCTATGGTTGAAAATAACTAAATGTCACAAAGTGCATCAAAACAATAAAATGATGACAAAAATAATCAAAATCCCAACTCATTACACAGTCCAATATTGAAACTATGAAACAGAGACTCTACTTTATAACTCGCGTACTATTGTTTCCTCATATGGCATCCTTTATTGTCCTAGAAATCTGCTAAAAAAAAAAAAAAAAAAAAAAATGACATCATCATAATGTGATTCCTCAACCACGGACCAGAAGTCTTAATCAAAACTAAAGATGGCAAATGGTTACTATGGTAACCAGTTCTTTACTTGTTTCCTCAGACTGGGCACTTAACTATATATTCCGGTCAGCACCCAACACAAGAACCCATACAAGGTGCTAAGAGAGACAGCAATAAGGGCCACTATGGCCATCTGTTTATTTTAAAAAGAAAGTGGGTTCAGAGAATGTGGCTACTGCTGAGCCCATTAAAAGATTGCTCCACCACCCAATCTGGAGGTTGGTAGACGCTAGTGCAAAACAATGGTGTTTACCGGCTCATTCCACAGTGAGTGTGCGCCTGTCTGTTATAGAGTGAAATTACGCTGTAGTGGTTTAGCTGACCCAAATAAATGTATTGACAGAGAAAACGGCAAGATGATCTGCTTCAACTGTGTTAGAGTTTCTCTCAGAACCCAGTTGGGAAGTGAAGAAACTGTAATACGCTACAGAAATTTTACAGAAACACCCAATGATTTTGGAAATTGGAGGCTGCACCAAACTTTCTATATTAGACCACTGCTGCAGCAAACCATTTGGTCAAGAATATCAAGTAGAATTTACCTGATTATAAAGGATCATTCATTCATCAGTGAAGAAATACGATGACTACATATCACGTCCACTAGAGATCAATGGGAACCATGTGATTTTTGCAGAGTTTAGTTAGAAAGCTCAGCTGCTGGAAACCATCCTCTTTGATGAGAGTTAAGAGCAATTTTTCATGTCCCAGCATGACACCTTTCTGCACTGAAATATGATGCTCAGCGGTTGGTGGAGAGGACCAACCTTCCTGAACAAACCACTCTGTGTGGTTTAGAGGTAAGGATGGCTCAACTAGGTTTCTGGACAAAAACTTCAAAAGTGACCGAGGAGAGCCTGGAATAATCAGAGCCTGACCCCAGAAGGAGTTTCTTGCTGGATAGCAGTGATCAACTGTCTCCTCTTTTCACCGTCATTGGACAGCCATCCTGTGCACTGCCCAGGAGTAGTCTGTCTTTAGAAATATTCAAATGAAAGAATAGGATTCCATTTTCTTGGTGAAAATTGAATTAAATTAAAATGAAGCTGCACTGGGGACCAGGTTGATGTCTGTGATCTGAGCTGCCCCTTTTGTTTCCCCAAACCATGGTGATATCCATGACCTACTAGCTGCTTTGGGCAAAGAAGCTTCTTTTGCAGTGGTATTGATGACTGCAGACTCATGACTGAGATGGAGAGACATTTACAACTTCCGTGACAACCTCTCCCCTGACCCCATACACACATATTCGTGTGCGCGCGCGCGCGCACACACACACACACACACACACACACACACACACACACACACACACACACACACACACACCACCCCAAAAAGTAAAACAAAAGAGAAAAGAAAAGAACACTGAACTATTGAAGAGAGTTCTTAAATGTTGTGATAAAGTGAAACTGTAGCTTCTCAGAGCTGATGGTTTCTGGTGAGTGTGAGGGATGGAGAGACTGAGATGTCAGTTTTTTTTAACCGGCTGACCTCTGGGAGTTTTCCCATGCTCCAATGAGTATATGGGCATTACAAATTGGACTTGGTGGGTTTGGTTTAGGAGGAGAGGCAAGAAGTATGATTGGGGTGCATTGTATGTAATTTGGTGAATTAATTTGCTTCAATAGAAGATTCTCAGAAAGGGGGGGGTAACTGATTATGCTTTATAAGTAGATTATCTTAAAGTAGCTAGCAAGGTAAGGTGTCACACTGGTGTAATCCAGGCACTTTAGAGATGACAGCAGGAAGACCAAGAGTTCAGGGTCATCCCTGGCTGTACAGCAAGTTCACTATCAGCTTAGGCTACAGGAGATGTTGTCCCAACACAATTTTATAGGAGTAAAGTATCCAGATGCTAGCTTGCAGAGATCATAAGAAGTGAAAGTTAGATAAATGAATATCAATCATATAAAGGATATAGAAGAATCCCAGGAGACCAAAGGAGGAAGAGACGAAGTTTACTAAGTGACAAGCAAACACTTCCCAAACTGACCAAATCCAGAGAGCTACAGTTTCAAGTAGCTTAGACCCAGGATACATAAAGCCACATCTAGGTTGTTACGGTCCAAATACTGGATAAGCAAAGCCAAGCTGAAAGCATTCAAAGTGCCTGGAGCTGGGGGAACGGAAATGTTGCTTTCAAAGTAGCAGCAGTCACATGACCGGCAGAAGGAACAAAACAGCCTTATCAAAAACGTGAACAAAAACTTTAAAAGCTGAAATGAATTTTAAAAAAAAAACAAACAAACAAATATCTGTGCCAACCTTGAACTCTATGCCAAAAGCAAGGCAAGCCAAGTTCAGAATGTAAAAGCGTTTACTGAATGGCAGAGCAAGAATACGCGGGGTGGTGGGGGCGGGGGGTGGGGGGTAGGGGAGTGGGGGGTGGTGCCACTGGATGCTGACTTTCTAAAAATCTTCATTTAGAAAGAAAATGTGAGTGCAGAAAGTTTACATAAGCCCCTCGGTGAATTTCTGACAAGCTTTGGTCTTGTAAATAATTGTAGATGAGAATGTTGTTCTGTACCAGGCTTTACACGGGGGATTTTGTGACAAAGGGGATGTCACCGAATCGTAAAATCTGACATGCTTTTTAGTCCATTGACTTTTACTTCGTGTTCCTCCCTCATACACCTACTTTCATCCACAGGTAGGGATTATAAATAATTCTCCAAACCAAACAGCCTACAAACGTAACAAAAAACTTTCAGGGTACTGAACTCCTTTAATATTGATCAACATTTTTAAGAAACAGAAACATTGCCTGTTATATGAATCTCTCAGTTTTTTTTTTTTTTTTTTTTGTCCTCTGGGTTTTCTCAAGAGCTATAATATAAATATTTGAATGACAATTACTAAGCGTTTCTGTATATTGTGGGAGGAGGAGACTGTCACTTAAAATGTACTTGGGAATGCCTTGTAAGGTATCTAGATTGTGTCCTAAAGACTTTCGCTAAATTGTACATCTTATTTTGGTGCCCGTCCTATCTAGTAATATGGATAGAAATTGAATTAAAAGTAATGAATTTAAATTTTATAAAATTTAAAATCTTAGAAATTTTAACCTAGAAAGTGACTTAGTAAAGAGAGTAGCACAGAAAACTGTCACTGGCGTTGCTAACCACATCCCATACACTTGATATATTTACTAAATTAGTAATACAGGAATACCTAAGCACAGCAGGAATTTTGAGAGTAAGGATTCTAAAAGCCTCTTCGTGTCTCTAGAGTAAAATAGGCCATAGAAACTTTCGTAATAAAAGAGATTATCCTACATGCATAGTGCCTAATATGGTAGCTACTAACATATGTAGCTATTAATTACTCAAAATCTGTCTCATGTAAATGAGAAAATTATCTTGTTGTTTTATGTGCTTGTTTGAAAATGAATATCACCACCTAACCCTGGCTAGCCTAAAACTCACTACGAGACCAAGCTGGCCTAAAGCTTGTAGAAATCCTCTTGTACCTGAAGTGCCAGAATGACAGATTTCTCAATGCCTACTGTAACTAATTTCTTTTAACTTGAGTAGTCATATATAGCTAGTGACTAGTGTATTAGATAATGCATTTCTAAAATGTGAGTAAGAAAAGTATTATAATCTTTTAAGACAGTGCAAAGTTTGATAGTTTATCAAGGAGTGTGTGAGCTTGATGCTGTGTTTCAGACTTGACTTGTATCCACAGGCAATTACCAAGACCATGTGTGTAATGAATTTTAGCAGAAAGATACGAAAAGACCGTTAGGAATAGATCTGATACCTTCATCCATAAGATACTATAAATTCTATTCTAAACCAATCTCTTTGAAATAATATATCTTTGGGTTCAAATAAACTTTATCATAGAAGTTATTATTATTAATATAAAAATAATAAAAGGAAGTTTTCAAAGATGTCCTCCTGTAATAAACATTATAAAGAAACAAAGTGAGACTACTCATGTGGAAAAAAATGTAGGACTTCACTGAAAATAATGTTTCTCAGATTACTGGGGCCAAAGCTCAAGGGGGAACTAAGCAGGAATGACTACAGAGAGGTAAGCTTGGCCATAACACTCAGAGGGTGGGAGCACTCTAGAAAGACGTCCTAGGTACAGGAAGATAGATCTTTATTGTCCTGCTGAATTTAACCCTGTTGATTTTTTTATTATCCAGTAAAACGTTGAAGAGACCTGTGCTCTAGGCACAGCACGGATGAGATCAAGAAATATCATTTCTCTGCATCTCAGTTTGTTTACATATAGAAATTTCAGTTCAGTGATTTCTAAAGACACTCCCAACACATGCCTCCTTTGTCCTTTACACATTGATATGTAAAATGCTCTCCACACACCAAATTACCAAGGAAATAGCCAATTATACAATACATAAGCCTAAATTTTCTTCAGTTTGTATATAAATACTGATTCACATACATTTTGTGTAAACTGTAAAAACCCTTGAAATCCGGTTTGAAGGCAATTCAATATGGAGTGTGTGTTGTCAAATGTCTGGGTTGGGCTTCAAATCACTGTGGGCATGGAATGGGAGTAGAGGTAATGCCCATACACATGCAGTTAGTTTACAGTAGTGTGACCAAATGGGAAAAGAAGTGGTCCCCAGAGTCATTTCTTTCCACATCAAGGCAGTTCTACTTATTAAGAACCTACAATTTAAACAACAAATTCACAATGGTTTATATCAGTGGTTCTCAACTTTCCTCAGCTCTCTAACCGTGAAACAGGACTTAGAGAACTATTTTCATTTAGAATACTAAATCTCAAAATACCATACTGAAAGTCTAGCAATAATGCTAATTTAATAAATATTTTTTTAAAACAACATATCTGAATTGATTCGTTGTGTGTGTCTGGAAGGGACTCCCAGGGCTCTTTTGTATCCACTCACAGTATTACAGCAGTCCTGTCCTCAAGTGGCTTTGTTTGGGGATAGAATAAACGTGGAATAATTAGTGACGAAGTCAGCTTCCATGGAGCTGATCCTTTGGCATTGCTAGAAAACTTAATGCTGTCTAAAATGCTGCCAAGAACTGTTGGCTACAGAGTTATGTATAAAAGAAAAACCCACTGTAGTCATGTAAATCCCTACTGCCTTAAACTCCACAATGACTAACAATTCTTTTATAATTGACAAGATTTTCAGTACAGTGTGTTGGAACGAACCTTTATTTGTTGAGTTCTTGATCTCTTTATAAGTAATTGAGAATTCTGCCAGACAACAGACTACAGTCATTATTGCCAGACTCCAGATAGAAGTATAGAGATATATTTATCTAATACTTAGTACCATATAGTAACTATGACACCGAAGTACAACTGAACTTTTCTTTTCACACTTATACATTGAAAAAACCTGAAGAGAGATCAACTAAAGCCAAATTCGCCCAAATGAAATACATGATAATTTCCTTAAGAAAGTTATGACTAAAAAGGTTTTGCAACAAAAGAGTGTCACGGTAATTGGGGACCAGGGAGTACTACAAAATCCACTCCATGCAACAGACCAGAAGATCTACTGGGAGTGGGAGGAACATTCTCAAAATGGCTGCCGTTGAGCAGGGATGGAGACAAGAGGGCAGGCTGTGATGATGGGCTTTATAGACAGAATGGAGCTTGTACATAGAAAGAATCCAGTAGTGGAAATCTGCTCTGTTGGCCTTTAGTGATGGCGGGAAGGTACTGCTGAGTCACTGAAGGCAGGAAGGAACCAAATTCTGGAATGTACGTAAAGGACTTTTGGCAGTTCTCAAGTTTTCAAGTATGCCCAACAGTGGCAACTTGAAAAAATGTCAATAATCCCAAAGGGAAAGAAATGAAATAACGAAAGATTATTTTATAACTCAATGTCATGACTAATTTTTAAATAACGTGAATCTCCCAATAATACAATGTCTGATTTTCAAAACAAAATGTAGCAACTACACTCAAATCTACTTTTTTACTTATTCAAAGTATCTTTCATCCCTACCATGATGCAGATAACCTTAGTATACACAACACATTGCCATATATCTCTTTAATTTAGAAAATCCCTGCTTTTTTCTCAGAATCCCTTTGTCTGCTACTTTATGAGGGGAGGGAGGAATCTTATGTCTCTAGACACTAGTGAGTCATATTACAGTAAAAATTCGATTGAACAAGTAAATAAGTAGACTTAATAAATAGTTCAACTGCATAGGTAGCAGTGAATAGCCTTGTTAAGGCACCAGTGGAAGGGGATTGTTGGGGGAGGGGGCAGTAAGGGGGGGTGGGAAGAGGAACACCCTTATGAATTGGAGGGGGAGGGGTTGGGGGCTGATGGACAGGAAACTAGGAAAGGGAATAACATTTGAAATGTAAATAAGAAATTCCCAATTTAAAAAAAATGGAAAAATAAATAAATAATAAAAAATGAAAAAAAAGAAAAATTGAAAGTAAATAAATAAAAGAGAGCTGTTAAATAAATAAATAAATAGTTCAGTTTAGAGAAAAAAAATGTGATGAAAATGTGCTGAGTCTTGCATGGTCATATCGAAGAGACGGTGTGACATGATTTCCTTCCCCTGGAACAGAACCAGCAGGATGTGAGCCTCCATGAAGGTTGGAGGTTGCTGTGGGCATGGGGCTTGTTTACATGGTAGTATGCGTGATTAACTTTATGTTCCTCCTTTGGGAAATGTTATCCCTGCCAGGGTTATTGGGGAATATTCTCCCTGCCAAGGGTGATGATTCCATGATAATTAGAAACAGCATGAGTTGAGGATGTGTTTATGTTCTTAGCAAGAATGGTAAATACTGTGGCCTTCAGTACAGTGCTTAAGGCTATGGGAAAGAACTCTGAAAACGTGAGTTCAAAAATATTTCTCAACTATGCAAAATATAAAGATTCAGTATGAATTATATGAAGGACTTCAGGGACCTAAAGGAATAGAGACAGCTACACTATGAGTTAGCCTGTCAGAAAGATACAAAAGCAGGCAGATACAAATGCAAGCAGATTTCTGAATTCAAGGTCAGCCTGGAACAGAGAAAATTTAGGTCCAGGTGTGTTAGGAATGGTAGTCTCAGGATGGAATCCCACCCAACTAAGTTTATTGTTTGTGCTTATGAAGGCAGGCAGATCTCCAAATTCATTTGAAATGTTAAAAAAGAAATGTGATTGCTGTCTTTTTCTAATATTTGGGCCCGGGTCATGGAATGCTGATTTGTAAGATAATCAAAAGAAACCTTGGAGTAAATGATTGAATTGATATTTAAATGAAAGACTGGACTTTGGTCTGCTGAGAGCTGAGCTATCTGGAGATCTCCAGAGAGAGCTGTCCCAAGCAGAACACAGGTTGTCAACTTGTACCCCATGATTGACTTCGAGTCATTTTTTCACTGCTCTCAAACACCCTTTCTCTCATGAACCCCTCTCCAAGCTGACGTTTGTCCTTGAAAAATACATATCCCAGTCTAAAGAAAAAGAAAAATAAATGCCTTATTTGTCTTTTTCATAAACTTAACTCTATTCCTGCCCCCATGTAAAGAAAGTTTAATTATGTCAAGTAAAATAATATTGAAAAACTTAGCTATCATCAAGATCCATTTCTAAAGATGAATTTACTAGAAATCTTGTACCTGATAAGAAAAAAGTAATTTAGACATATGTAAAACTCAAAGTAGAAAATGAGATTCTGTGTGTGTGTGTGTGTGTGTGTGTGTATGTGTGTGTGTGTGAGAGAGAGAGAGAGAGAGAGAGAGAGAGAGAGAGAAAGTGTGTGTGTGTTATAAAATACAATGTTACAATGTAATGTTTTATTTTTTTATGACTCTATTGAGTAAAACACATAATGATAAAAGCTCCCCACTGGAGGTTGCCACAGCCTAAGGAGGGTTGAGTGAAAATATGTAGTGTGGTTTGATACCAATGTTCAATGGTTTTGCTTTTCATCTTATAAGACTTGAAATTTTCATTCATAACAAAATTCAAAGAATAATGCCATTTAAATTTGTAAGAGTCCTCAAGAGATTATTATAATTGCCAAAATACAATGAAAGCAGTTCACAGATGAAATGGATTTAATCGACACATGTATTTCAATGTGAGAATGCTAAATAAATGGGAGCAGACAGACTTTAGTGTGCATTAAAACAATGTCATTAAACATTGTAATGCTAATAAATTTATTTATTACTATGGTAATATTTAAATACATACTAAGAATGCAAGGATGGTTTAATATTAAGAAAACTAATATAGGATTCATATTTGAAGAAAAAACATAGGTTAATTACAAAGCCTAAAAGAATTAATATACTAAAATTCTATTGACATGACTTCAAAAAAGATTAAAAAAGAATAAAAGCAACCACAATCCGAATGCCATGAACTTTCTTGAGGTGACACATATACTTGGTGAAAGGACATTTGATTAATATCTACTTGATTAACTTCTATAAAAGTAACTGTAGCTTTCTATATGTAAAAGGGATGATTATTTGGTGGACTATTCTTGAATGGATTTATGTACTTTTGCTTACAGAAGGTATGCTTATTCATAGAAAGTTCCATACTGCCTCAAATATGTATGTCAAACTGTGATACAATAAATCAAATTAAGTGCTGAAAAATAACAAAAGTTATTTTTGGGGGGGGAAGCAAGTTAAGTTCCTTAAAAGATAGTAAGAATGAATCATAAATTAATTATTTTTAGGATTTTATATACTCATTTATATGATTTTTACCTCTCTTTCTCTCTCCAATCTTTAATTCTTTATATGCCCCAATGTTCAAGATCATGACTTCTTTTGTAATTATTATTATTATTGCAAAGATACCCTACAGCAACAAATCCATTTTGTATTGTTTGTATCTACAGGGGCCCAGGACTAACCAGTTGAGGTTGGACAACAGTTAAGGTTGGAGTTTATCCCTGGAGGAAACTCATTCTCCCTCTCTGAACAGCCTTTGACTGCCTTAGCTTTTCACTTAGGGTGGGTGCCTTGTGAGATTTCCCCTATTTGTGTTTGCTTCTGAACCAGTGCTGTTATTGAATAGATTTTGGTTGGGTAACCACATTATTGAGATTTCATGTCCATCTTCCCTGTCATGTCCAGAGGCTCAATGTCACTACAGGTGGTTTGATCCTCTGGTTCTTACATTCTGCAATTTTCTCTTAGCCTAGATGTAAGGATTGAATTTTAGATGTACCAGTTGAGACTAGGTACTCCACAGTAACGTATCCTTTGCATTTTGACCACTTATGGATCTCTGTAATAGTCTTCATCAACTTCAAAAAAGAAGCTTCTTTGATGAGAAGAGCCTTCAATCTTTTGTACCAGGTACAGAGGAAATGTAGTGCTAGGAATTGAATAAGGGCTAAACAAGCACTTTAGCAATTGAGTTATATGAGCAGGGGAGAGGGCTTTGATATGCATGCAATAGGATATAGGTAACCGCTAAGTACACATTGCATACATACATATATATATATATATGTAATTTCTTCATATCACTTAATATAATAATGTTAAGATACACAAAAAGTTAGAAAAACATTTTAAAAACACCCAACAATGGGCAATTTCCTTTAATGCAGAATTATTTCTTAAAAACTAGTACAAACACCAACAAACCCACAAAGATGTTTGTAGAAGATATGAACAAATAGTTAATGGGGAAAAACTGGCAAACATAGTTAAAGGTGTTCATTAAAAATTAAATTCACAAGTTCAATCAAAGTGAAATCTGTGGCAGATTTGATACCTGGGGAATTTATTCCTCAACTGACCAATTTTCACCATCTCTTCATTTTCTGAGTGGACTTCATCACATCTCAGACTTCAACATTTCCCCAGCTTTCAGATCCTGACTTTCTCTCTCCTGATAACCTAACAATCTACTCCAGATCTCTTCACATCGGTGCATTGTAAACAGGAAACAACACACTTCGCTGGTTGTGGAATCCATTAACAAGGTATGAATTACATTTTTAATATGAAATATTGGTAAGGAAAGGAAGCCAATCTGTAACGATGACAGATCACATTCTCCTTGGCCTAGAAAAGCTGAGCTATGTATACATTTAAAAAAAAGCACGCATTTGCCAGGGATTTGGATAGAGAAAGAAACAAGCAGGTATAACATAAGAATTGGGGGGGGGGGCAATGTAACTTTTATACCTATTGCTGTGAAGGTAAATGCATATCTTTATACATTTTTAGACCTACAGAATATACACTATATTGTTTTTTGATAGAGGACAGTGTGCTGTGGGTTATTTGTTCTCAACAAATGTATGCGTTGGAGAGCAGAAGCCCTAGTGTCTCTAAATGTGCTTTCATTCAAAGAAATCCTTTCAGAGAAAGTAAAGTCGTGGTTATTGTTTAATAAACAATCTTACTCTTTAACAATCATCTATAAACACGTGTCCTTATATCAATGTATGTGTAGTCTTCACTTCTGACTGACAAAATCCTCTAGAGAAAAACTACAACCAATCAAAGTGTAGAATTGTGGAGCCCAGACTCAACGGATGCCCAGCCCTGAGGCTCAGGGAACACTGCAGACGAGCAGATGGGAAGACTGTGAGAACCAGAGGGTCAAGAAGGTTGCCATGTGGTTGTGCCTCTCACTAATGTCAGAAGCTACACATAGAAAGTCTCACTAACATGACTGCTCAGTCGTGAGCTGAACAAGGATGTCACCATGCCAAACAGGACAGAGAAAAGACCAGAAGGCCTCAAGCCTAAAGAAAGAAGTATAGTCAAATGTGAAAAGCCACCAGTCAAATGAGAAAGGTGCTCTTCCCCAAGGAAGGACACACCAATTTGTTGTTCAGTGTTGAATGTTCTGCCACAAAAACTTACAAACAAATAACATTACGTGGACTGGATGGGTTATAGTTGGAAATAAATATGAACACACATATATGTATGTCGTAACAATTCTTTTTAAAAGGAGGCCAGGAATTTGAAGGAGGGCAGAGAAAGGCCTGTTTAAGGGTTTAGAGAAGTGGTTCTCAACCTTCTTACTGCTAAATTCAAACCTTCAACACAGTTCTTCATACTGTGGTGACTCCAATTATAAAATTATTTTGTTGCTACTTCATAACTGTACATTTGCTACTGTTATGAATCATAACATACATACCTGATATACAGTGTATCTGATACGCAGCCCCTGTGGGGATTACTACTCACAGGTTGAAACTACTATTTTAGAGGGAAGAAAGGAAAGTAATAAATGTTTGAATTAAATCATAATCTCAAGAAATAATTCAATAAGTTACTCAGGATAAAGTGCACTCACATACCTAAGTGATAATAGTGTGACTTACAAGAGCAGACTAGGTATACGGACGCACAGAGTAAGACCAGGAGAAGAAGTAGGAAAAAGACAACCACTACCCCAGGGGAAGATGCTCTAATAACATACATAATATTTTATACATAATAAAAATACATAATTTTATTCTTTATTAACAATGTCATCATTCAGACCTTTTTCATCTCTCATGGAATTATCTCAGATGATGCATATATGATCTTGTTTACTTATTCAAGAGATGTATATTAAGGAACTCCCATCTGGAGGTATTGTTCATGGCATCTCTATGACTTTGAACATACAGCTCCAATCCCTGCTGTCACCCACTCATTGTCTAATTCCCTCCATGCCACTCACAGACTCTCTGTTCATTTACCACAGTCCTGGAAAAAATCCAGCACTCCGGTCTGTTCAGTGAGTACCTGCCACATTCTCCACAGATCCAGGGACTGACCTCACTAAGGCAGCAAGAGAATGAAGGAAAGATGGACACACAGACAGATAGACAGACATACTGGGATCAGATGGACTGTGGTCCTTGACATTCATAATGTTTTTTTTATGCACTTGAATAGGAAGGGAGAGTTATTACCTGCAGCTGAAGCAAGGAGGCAGGATTTATGGTTTACAGTTAAACAAGGAGACAGATTCAGCTAATCCTAGTAAAAGTGGTCTCTGTAGGCAAGTTGTCTTCGGAACAGGAGAAAACTATCATGGACATTTTCTGTCTACTTGTTTACATTCAAACTTAGAGGGGGAGGGACGGCTTTGCTATACCCATGGAGCTGAGACGTTGGGGTCCTTGACCTGTTCATGGATATGTCAATAGCATGTTAGGGCATTAGCACACAGTCATTCAGGCTTTCTCTGCTCCACAAAAGTACGTATCAGTGACTTGTCAATGAAATTTGTAATGGTGTGAACCCTCCTAGCTCACAAAAGAGTGTAAATTCTGTAGTACCTTCTGCATTTCTGAACTTACCTGTACCTTACTTTGTGTGTGTGTGTGTGTGTGTGTGTGTGTGTGTGTGTGTACACGTAAACATCTTCCCAATACAATATGAACTTTCCTACCTTTGTTCCTTTCTAATATATTGGCTATCTTCTTTTGCCTTTTCCAATTGATAACTGTTACTTACATTTTAAAGTCCAATCCAGATGCAGTTTTCCATCCCCCTCAAATCCTGTTTCCTACCTTGTACCTCTTCTTCATCTGCAAAACACTTTTCCAGTCACTGTGGTCTAAATTAGCCGTCTGACCGTATCATCCTATTTGTTCACCTATCAGTTTTATTAGTTTTGTAACATAACAAAAAATGATTATTTATTTAATTGCTTTTCCACCATTTTCTGTTAGAATCATTCTTGGTAAATAACTCACTGGATGAATAGATGCTGGATGATTACACATCTATTTGTGTGGGAATCCTTGAAATCATTATTCAATAAAATTTTTTGAAAGATAAACAAAGTGTAGTAAAAATCTACATGAAGGAAGAGATGAAAATCAGGGTGTAGCAAAGAAATGAAGTTACAAGAGCTGGATTTAACTGTATAGGGCATAGGCTGTGGCCATGAAAAATGAGCCCAGAGATACGGACATATGTCACACCACAAAGCCCTCTGTGAAGTGATGAGTCTTGACATTTTTCATAAAACTCACTGGTATACCCTGACTGAGCATAGAAGAGTATTCAAAAATTATAGAATAATAGGACCTGAATAACTTATGTAAAAAATTTTCTAAGGCTTACTCTACGAAATCGTGAAATGTTTTACTGAAAAAAAATCCTATTAATAATAACTGAAATTGATTTAAATATTCTAATGATTTGTGCAAGTGACTTAGATTATTCTCCAGATCCCACAAAACATTGATATACGGTTTTCCTTAGGACAGTTGGCCCAATTGCTTGAACATCCTGTGAGTGCTTAAATATAGCGATTAATGAGTAATGTGAATAATGAAGAAAAAATAAATGCTGGCTTGGAGGAGAGCACATGCACACCCCATATTGTAATATGGCATTAACAATAAAGTATAATGTACCTATGAAAAGCATACTTAATTTTTTCCTTTATACTGTTTTGTGTATGCTGTTTTGAATTTATGGGTACTATACATATTGCCCACAAACATCTAAAGAGGGGTCAGATTCCCAAGACCTAGAATCATGGACAGTTGTGAAGCATCATGTGGGCATTGGCAACTGGATCCAGGTCCTCTGAAAGAACAAGTGGCTTTTAACCACTGAGCCATCTTTTCGGACCCTGACATGAGCAGGCTTTATACAGTACTTCTGTATAAATATTTTCAGTAATTTAGAGTCTACCTCATTAACATTTTTAATATAATTTGAATGAGTCTATATTTTTTAACCTAAGTAGTTATACAACATTAAACTAAGTATAATTTCTAGAAATAGGCACAGACAAAATTGAATGATTCAAATGTCTGAAAACAGTGGTCCTCCTCCACCACCTTTGAAATGCCATCTCTCCTCTCATAATACAGTATCTAGATTATTTCATTTGCTCTGGACATCCTCATCTGGACTTAAGCCTATCTTCTGTATCATTCCAAAACTGCTGATTATTATAGATACAGTCAGATCTGTGTGATATTCAAGGAGACTATGACCCCACGTTTTCTGGATATGATAGGAGCTAAAGATTATGCTAAATGTCTTACCAACCTTGAGACATTATGAGGTCATATTGAAGGTGCCATCAAACGAAGTCTCTAAGATTGTTTTCGACATGATTCTCAATAATTCCAGACTCATATGCTAGTGGGGTTCATACTTTTAAAACTCTAATTATATGGATTCTTTTGAATTTTCTAGAAACTTTCAAGTTTTTATTAGTCAAAATGCCATCAATACAATATACTTCTGTGTGTATATTTCATAATCATTTACACATATGAAAATTGATTCTTCTGCTTTGAGTAACTGGTGAAAAACTGGCCAAGAGCTTAGTCATTGAACTGACTTCTAGTAAGGTAATTTCAAGATAATATTGATCCAGTAATCAACACACTATAGGTAGAGTTGTTTAACAAGCTACAAACAACTTAATGGTAGGATTATTCAGCTCTGATATTGTCGTGTTTTCCTTTAAGAGCAGCAAGTGCTTACAAAAATTCTTTACTGAAATTCAGTTGCCATAAATTTCATATAGCCTAGTGAAACAATATTCCATGACCAGTAGGGAAAATAATCAGGTTAGTTTGTCCCGATTGATTTCAACACAATATGGCTAATTTAGTATCTCTAAAATGGCTGATACTTATCTAGATTCATGATGAATGAACTCAGAACTCTTAGAGGTCTCTGAAACCATAGTTCTTCATAAAATACATGTATTTCTACACTTGTATCACTTGTATTATTTTAGCATGATCATTAATTTTATAAACCAATGATGCTTAAGAATGTCCAGATAGCAGGTAAAATATTATCTCTGAAGGGATTTCTGGGAAAGAATAATGTTAAGTCACTAGGTTATATAATGAAAACCTCTAAATCCTCTGCTCACCACTTAGACTGTAATCTCTCTTTATAAACTTACAGACATTTCCCCACCATTTTTCATAACTCTGTGTTTTAAAAATGGGTTGTTCAACTATTCCCTTAACACCATTTAGTTTGAAGAAGGTTTATACTTCTCACTGCAGTGTTGCATTCCTAAATGCCTGTCCGTTGGATCTCAGTGATACAGGGTACTTTGTGCTTACTGTTAAAATGAAACATTCAAGTGTATTTTGTTTGTCGCTGGCTAACTTAAATCAGAATTTTCAGCTCTGAATATCTTCCTTATTATTGGCACATCCTTCATCATTGTTCCTCTACCTACAGACATCTGTTGTCTTCCATAATAGCTTGAACATACAGCTCCTAATTATTCCAGGAATTTATTCTGACTCCCTACAGATTTTACTTTAATTGAGTAGATCATTGCCTTTTCTGATAACCAGACTTCCTGATTTTTATAGTATGCACTTCATCTTACCTCAATTATGGTGTCCCAAAAATTCATTCTTCAGGAAAGATATGTTTGAGATAGAATGAAAATCAATCAAAGTCATAAAAATCATAATACAAACTGGCTGAAATGTTTAAAATAACACCCAAGTTTTATGTGACTGTATCTTCCTATTTGCAGACTTCAGGAACAGGATGTGGAAACAGCTTGTGTCTTTGGTTATATAATTTGCCCCCACAGAATTTAAAAGTTATTAGCAATTAGTAGGCTTTTCTATGCCAACTTTTAACAATCACATCTTAGATAATTTCTTAGAAGTTATCTACCAACTAAATATATTATAGCTTCCTACCAGGAAAACATTCCCAAACTATGTCAATCTCTTCTGGACTTTATGACAGAATTTCATGTCTCTGCTGCTACCTGGGAGCATCACTTGTTGTTTTAGAGATATTAAGATCCAATCCACAAAATCCAGTTTCATACTCAAACACTATAAATGACTTAGTTTAAGAGGTTAGCAGACTATTTTCTTCTATTTTCTTTCAAACATACCCTCCAACACACATACATACACACACACACACACACACACACACACACACATTTATGATAAATTTATCCTTCCAATATTTACCCTTGACTCTCTTTACTCTTTACCCACCTTACTTTTTTTTTTTTTTTTTTTTATAAAATTTCACTTACCTTAGTAAGAAAACATAAGCATTCATTCTCCACATCCCTACCTACAACTTTGGAAACCATATACATTTGAGCTCCTGAAATCAGTTTGTTTCAGGAAGAAAATCTAAGCTATTTTCTCTTCGTAATTATTTCCTTTATAAGTTCCCTATAACTACCTAAGTACTACAAAACTCTATGGCATGGGGACCCACAAATGATTTCTGATGATTCTTTGAACTGACTTTGCCTATCTGCTTGCTCTACCAACATCATTTACAGAGTCACAGACTATGGGATACTGAATGGCTACAAACAGAAACTTACCTGGGTGAGGCAATAGGAAATAGCCAACACATTTATATTGAATTAAACTTCTAATAGCTACACCTTCTCTCTTTCTTCTTGACCCATTTATTTTTATACTATTGTATTCTTTTTAATGTGTGTATATTTTGTATTATTCTTCACTCACTTATTTTCTATAAAATCTCATCCACTTTAATAAACTATCTAGGGTATGGAGTACTGAGAGTATGAACTGTAGAACTTGAAAGCAATGATTAAAATAACTAAGTTTTTCCCTTTTGAGTATCATCATGAACCAACAAATTTACTGTCAAAACAAACTGTCCTTCCTTAAATAAAATTAATGAAGAACATTTTATTGAATTGTTTCCTGTTTTTTATTGTATTTTGCTTTGCCTTGTCTTGTCTTGTCTTAAAATGGAGTCTCTCAGTTCAGGCCTGGCAGGACTAGGAAGAGATCTTCCTGCATCTGTTGCCCAGGAGCTGGAGTTAAAGGTATGTACAGACAGGCTAAATGTTCATACATATAAAAATTCATTTAAACTAAATAAATAAAATACTGTATTCAATTTGATTATTTTAAATCACATTTTCTCATTATTTTGCTTGTCATTTATTTTTTATTTTCTATGTAGAATCTCAACTGTGCTGTAGAGTTGAGGATGACCTGGCCCTTGTCTTTGTCTTCAAATTCTGGGATTGTAGGCATGAACCAACACATCTATCTTTATGTCATTCTGTGATTGAACCCAGGTCTTAATGCATGCTAGGCAAACCTTTACGAACTAAGTTATACCCCCCAGTTATTGCCAATTGTTTTTTCATAAAATGATGTGTACTATCAATTATTTTTAAATAAAGTAATGTATCAATATATTACATAATTATTATTCATTATCATAGAATATAATTTTAACCACTAATAGGAAATGTTGGAATGATTCAAAACACAGTTCAAAATCCAAGATGCCCAGACTTATATACCTGGAATACTATGAACCTCAACAGAAGGTCTCAAAAGAACAAAGAAAAATGACTAAGAAATGTCATTATAAGTAATCAACAATCTTAACAACTATGGAAATACAGTTGAAAACTACCTTGTATCTTTCACACAGTATCTTGAGTAGGTCAATAAAAGTGAATTGCAATTAACACCTAGTGATGAACTAAATGGGTGGACAGAAACTTTGTAGTGTACTGACATTCATGATACACCAAGAATTACAAAATGGGTACAACCTTTACCAACTGTTCCAGAGAGGTTGAAATCATCATAGACGATCAATCAACCAGGGGAGATCATAATTATACTTGTGGACTTGGATTCTATATTGGGCTGGTTTTTAATATGCTTCTTCACTTTAACATCCTGTGCCAAAGAAAATCATTTTTCCAAATTTCTTGAAGCATAAAGGAGAAAACACAGTCATTTCTTAAAAGCTATGATCAAAACACCAGCATAGCAGTTCAAACACTGCTTCCCTATAAACACTGCTGAACCACAGCAATATACATTTTTGTTCTCTTAGCCTCTTCGCTTCAAGGGTCTTATCTGCTATCTAGAGAATGTCATCTTAAAGAATAAACGACCATCAGGAGGAAAAGAGGTTCAATCAATTTTTATGAATCTGTGTAATCATTATATGTAATCATTATATGTAAAAGAGGTTTAGATGCTGGAATATTTTGAATGTATATGAACACGTGTTAAAAACAAAAAAGCTCAAGCCTCCACACCTGCTCAGTCTGTACCAAGTTGATGAGTTTAGTTGACATTAACCTCGTTTGATCATTAGTAGCTTCCCTTGTTACTGTTCTTTAAAGCAAAGGTTTTCATGGTACAACGAACATCAGTATCACATAGAGGGCTTGTTCAAATTCAGATTACTGGTGCTCACTCCTAGAATTTATATTCAGGCTTGGGGTAGGGACAAAAAGGTTGTGATGTTGATAATTACAAGTTTATGTTTATATCTCAGATTCAAAGACCAAACTGTGAGACTGTCTGTCTTAAACTATCCTCATACACATGGCCCCCACCCACCAGCCTATAGTTCCAATGCTAACCTCTTCTAGGAATATCTCATATAATTCTCCATAGTTCATCACCAGGAAAACCCTTACTATTATAATCGCTTTTAGCTGAGCTGCATCTGTCACTAATAAGTACACAATTAAAGATGTTAAAAACAATCTAATTGGTAACGTCTCATGAAATGAATTATAAAGTTTTCTCAAGACCATAAGCCATTTTCCTAATTTGTATCTAAGTGATGTTAAATATAAAATTAATATGAATTCAATCTGCTTCAATAAATAGAAATAATTATGCCCCTTTAGCTCAATGAAGTGGTTTATGATAGTATTATATTTGAGGTGGTTTCACTTTGAGGTTATGCCAGGATCTCTGGAGGTAGAATGCTTAGGCGAGATATATTTACAAATAAGGTCTTTCAGGCAAGGCCAACAGATATAAATGAAGGAGAATTAAAAACAAACAAAAAAACCAGAGTGTCTTAGCTCCTTTTTTATTGTAACATTATGACCAAAGCAACTTATAAAAGAAAACATTTAATTGTGCACTCATGGTTGCAGAAGGTTAGGATCCATGACTATCATGGCATTGAGCATAGCAGCAGGCAAGCAGTCATGGTGAGGGAGCAGTAGATGGGAGTTTTCATCTCCATCTACAAGCATGAAACTGAGAGCTAACTGCCAAGGGCATGGTCTCTTGAAACTCAAAACCTACCTTAGTGACAACCTTTCTCTAACAAGGCAATACCTCCTAATCCTTCACAAGCAGTTATACCAGCTGGGTTCTAAGTATTCGAATATATGAGCCTATGTATGGGGTTTGTTCTCATTCAAACCACCACATGGACTAAGGCGTTGTCATTTTAAAGAGAGGTTTTCAAAAAGATGCCAAGGACCAAGGGATGAAGGAGGAGGGAAAATTATACTATCAGTTAGAAAGTGATACCTTTCCCCATCAATGTCCTCAAACCTTCATTTGCACTTTCTGCTTCTATAGTTCCCAAATTAGAAACATGTCTGAATTTCCTCTAACCTTCATACATCACTATCAGTTGTATTACAAATAATTGTCATAGAACACACAGTCCTTCGACTAAGGTTCATTGGATAAATAAATGACAAAAAATAAAGATTGGAAACTCAGAAAACAGTAGATTTGACCTTGGGGTCAGAGGCTGAACCTTCTTATCTTTGCCAGACCACTCACCAATTATTTGTGTTATAGGCCTATGTGCCTACATCTGTGCCTAAATGCTTGTGCCTGGCTATGTGTAGTATGTGCCTAGGTGCCTGCTAGCACCTATCTTCTACCCAGTTGTCTGGTAGGCTTTGCCCAGAATATATAAGGTATATCTTACCTGCTTGAAGTTCCTCAAAATCTCTTCAACTTCTGGGACTATAACCTTCCTCCTCTCCTGGCATTAGAGCTTGAACCTCATACTTTCTCAACCAGGTCTCAAGGTCTCTCTAACGCCTTGGCCTACTTTTGATTTCAGTAACTCATGGGACCGTGGATTCCAGTTTGTTATCTGGAATTAACCCTTGCCCAACTAACCTAGCCTCATTCAAATTCTCTCCTTGACAGTTTAGGTCTCATGTATCACAAAGAAACATATAAGGACATAGTCCACAAGTAAATGTCTAACAGCCATCTTTTTAGAAGACAAAACTAAAACAAGCACTGACTTGCAGGATCTGCCAACTTCTGTGGCACAAATACAGCTTCCAGGCCAATTTCACACTACGGGCACGAAATCTCTGAGCGGGGTTGTATAGAACACTGGGAACCACTTTGACAAGGCTGTCAATGTGGCCGGCACTCAGTAAAGTAGCCCACATGATGGGCAACACTCACTCCTGCGGTCTCCATCCGACCCCTCTCCCTGTCTTCTGTCTTTTCTTCTTTTCTATGGTCACTTCTCACAACTCCTTTCTCCCTTTCTTTTTATTGGTTAATTCTTGAGAATAATCAATATCATTGAAAAGAACTCTACCAGCTTTACGTACCCCTAATGCACTCCTCAGTTCTAAGAGTCCGTTCCCTACTCAGATAACACATACAACCAAGAGAGTACACAACTTCTGTCACTGAATAAATGTCAGGAATAAGAGTTAATGGAGGCCTCAGAAGAACATGCTAGAAATTAAAACATAACAAAGTTTTAATTTACAAACTAAATGTCTACTTAGAATGAGTGAATAGTTGTCATTTTTGCATCTTTTGCTTTTCCAGAGAGACCACAAAATTTTCAGGAAGTCACTAAAGCATAAGGAAACAGAGATAAGGCACCATTGTACATTTAGATCTGCAAATGCAAGGCTGCCATGGATTTTTCCTTGTAAAGTTTCCATGAGCATTTGTTCCCTTCCACTACAGATGAGGTTCCCGTGTTCCCATGGATAGGATTATTTCCAGGACAAATATGAAGCAACACTATACCTGCAAAGTTTCCTCTCATACCTGTTCGAGGCTTCCCTCCACATTCTTTCCAGTGCCTTTAACCCAGGATCTCCCATCCTCACACCATCCTCATCCCAAGGTCCTACTATTGAGAAGGACACAACACATAAGTATCTCAGATTAAGTGAGTTTCTGTCAAAGAGTAGGCAGGACCACTGGGAGCCACACCGCATAGAGCATATTGTGGGCTGAGCTCTGATTCAAGGTCTCCTTTTAAGTGTTTGAGAATTAGCTGTCAGGTACATGCAGGAGGGAACGGAGTGCTCAGATCTCTAGAGCAGTAATAAGGTTCTTTCGGGAAGGTGCATTTATAAGTATTCCGCCTAGTTTTGGAGACAGAGACACGCTTATTATGGAGCGCTTCTTATTCTTAGGCATGAATTGTATAATTCAACTCTCAAAATCTACAGCAGAACAATTGCTTCATATCCGTGCAGCTCTGTTTTGTGCTCTGTGCTCTAAATGTTCGCCTCACTGTTTGGGTGCTCTCCGTTCCTGATGAGAACACTTTGAAAAGGTGGCATCGTTGTGAAACAACCTTGGATTTAAACTTTTGGGTGGATGGGAAGTCAAGATGCAGTGCAATCTCTTTAGAAAGCCCCTGACTCTAAGGGAGGCCGCATGAAATGCTCTGTTTTCAAAACTGTTTTCCTTTGAGTGATGCATACACCCCGTTTTCTTAACCTAGCTTCTGTCATTGAATTTTCACTCGTGTATTTCATTCAAATCAGCCTATATGCACGCTGCCCTATTTTGAAAATAATTAAAGATGATCACTTTGCAGGTGCTGCATGATTTTTAAAATGTATGCAACAAAAAAAATACAAAGATAATTAAAAAGTAATTGCATAGAAATAGACTAGTTCTATTGTAACAGGGCTTTGCATATTTAGGAAAATACTGTATTTTGATAGTACAGACGCATGTTATTTAGTAATAAAAATTGAAGACAAGAAGAAAGAACAAGAGGAAGACAGGAAACTGAAACATGAAAGCTAAAAGGAAGTGCTTTCATTGCAGACAATAATTGCAACAGTTGACCCAAATACCAATAACAGCACCACTGATCAAATCTCTAGTGGCATTATTGCTGTGGGCACCTCTTTAGAGTATTTTAGCTCCGACTAAAAATGTAGTCAAAGTTCTCCCAAGGGTTCCATAAGGGTAACTGAGCTAATCCAACTCCATCTTGCTTACAGAGAATACTAGCTAGAAATTAAAGTGCAAATTCTGTGTTCCTGGCTGGCATGCCAAAATCATACCCTGTTAACGTGAAAGTGCATTCATCCTTGAGATGGGGGTTGAGAAAGGTAGGAGATTAGTGTAGGAGAAAAGCATTCCTGTACCACATGTAGTGAGAGCCAGACTCGCAAGAGATAGGCAGAGGAGTTACATGCAGCCTCTGCTCAGGGTCCACATAAAGATATATGCGGCAAGGCCTAGGTCCGGCCCATGTATGCTCTTGGGTTGGTGGTTCAGTTTCTGCAAGCCCCAAGGGTTCAGGTTAGTTGACTCTGTTAGACTTCCTATCCCCTTCAGGGCCTGCAATTCTTTCCCGTACTCTTCCATAAGCTTGTCCCCCCTGTTTGGATGTGGGTGTCTGCATCTGTCTGAATCAGCTTCTGGGTGGAGACTCTCAGAGGACAGCCATAGCAGACTGCTGTCTGCAAGTATAACAGAATATCATTAATAGTGTCAGAGACCAGTGCTTGCCCATGGGATGGGAGTAGGGGCTATCCCAAAAGCTGCTGCCTCTCTATGGGATATGTTCTTCTAGCTGAGCGGACTTGTCTGGACTCAGTGGGAGAAGATGTGCCCAGCCCTACAGAGACTTGATGTACCAGGTGGAAGGATTCCAAGGGGGTGGGTGCCCCCCCTCAAAGAAGAAGGGGAGGAGGAAAGCAGAAAGGATTGTGGAAGGGGTAACTGGGAGGGGGCAGTGAGTGAGATATAAAATGAATAAATAAATAAATAAATAAATAAATAAATATATATATACATACATAAAAATACGGCCTCTGGCTTCAAATTATGTGGCTTTAAATTTAAGCTCTACCTCTCAGAATCTGTGGACTTGTAGGAGTTGTTTAACTTGTCCAAGCCTATTCCACTCTCGTGGGGTGGGCGGTTATCACCTGTCTCTACAGCATTGCATAGTAAACTAATACAATGTGCCAGTACAATATCTATAAAAAGTGAGCTCTCCGATGTTAACTATTGCTATAACTGAGCTATAGGCTTGAGCGGTGATACACAAAACTACCAGACAGGACGCATTCACTATGGCTTAGTGTCTTCTGTTGATACAAACGAAATTAAGAGCTGACCCCCTAAGGGGAGCACATGTCCGGGTGACTGGGTAAGAAGTTACCTGTGGCTGCTGAGCCACTATCAGCTCTAGCCAGAACTGAAACTCTTGGGATCCCTTCTTCAAATATTACGAGGTGTCTCAAGGGGGTCAAAAAAGGGGTGCTAATGCGAGTACAACTTGGAACCATCTCTCTGGTGTCGCTAAAAAAAGTGAGGTACCTACTTTGAATGAATACACTGAAGAAAAATGGTTTCTTCCTCATGTTGGAGCCGGCCCTACATTTGCCAGAGCAGCAAAGATATTGTCAAGTTCTTTGTCTTCTACTCTACTAATATGCAAAAATATAGACTACAGTATGATAGCTTCAATTTAGATACTACTGTTAAACATATATATTCCATATGGATCCATATTCTATATATGAAATTCTGTATTCCATGGAATATATATGGGGAATATATATGTGTGTGTGTGTGTGTGTGTGTGTGTGTGTGTGTGTGTGTGTATACAGATGGACAGACAGAGAGACAGACATATTATAGATTCATGTGATAAAGCCTTAACCCTGGGTGGCTGTATTTGGAGTAGGAAATTGAGGCTTTACAAACTCATGGTAAGGCTTTTACTGGGGCCTCCTGACTGGGATTTTTCTATTCTATCAAGTTCCAAATTTTAAACTCTAAACACTGGCCATAACCTAACCTTGAAATCCCTAGTTGGACACAACTGTGTCTTGTTCGTGTTGCTGACTTTTGGACAACTTTTCCCCATCCCTTCTGGTACAAGAGAATTTTTTTTTCAAGAATGAGCAAGGCGGAAGCAGAAGTAACCTTGCTATTCCCACAGTGGGTATCTACCTGAACACATGGGTACCCCGACCTGCTTTGTGCATATTACATATTACTTACATGGCTTAGCATTCCCACAGATCCTGACATTAGAAAACCACCCCTCAGAACTGTTCATGAGCCAGCTCTCTGGCTTTCAACTAACACATGTATGCAGCTCATGCCCAAATAGGTAATAGGTCTTTGAGGACAAATTATAGTCCCAAAGGACACATAATACTAAACATCAAATATTACATATAGAAATTGCTATTAAGCTATGGGAAATATTTCTCTGTCTCTAAGACTCAAAAAGTAGGAGCGGCCTAAATATGCAAAATAAACAGGAACTCTGTTTAGAGCAAATAAAGATCTAAGGACAAGACTGACTATTTTACAGGCTTAATCTCAGCATTCTTTCAGTACAAACTTTCTCTCAGATTCTGCCCTAGTTCTTATGTAAACCATGCTGTCCTAGTAAGCCCAGGATAAGAATCAATTACTCATGCTAATTCTGAGAAAGGAAATGGTGTATACAAGAAAACTATACAAACTCCATGTAAGGGTCAGTTCCCTTACATGTTGAGAACCATTGCATGTAGTGAAAGAAGGAGGCAATCAGTGCTTCTATATCAAGTGGCTAGTTGCCTAAAGACAAGGAAAACAGTGGGGGTTTGTCTTATGTGGGGACAAAGTGTATTAGACGGGCACCATGGCATAAACCCTGCTTAATCCCATCTGTTATGATGGATTATGTGACCCACTAGAAGCTTTCTGTTTCAGCTAACTTTGTTATTTGGTGCTACCACATACAGCCTCCTGCAGAGGTTGTCCCAAGCATGAGAAGAAACACCAGACCTGTCAACAAAGCCATAATGTCTCCAAGGCAATGATGACATGCTGAGCCTGAGGTAAGGCTAACAGCACCCTAAAAATGGACCTGAGATGAGATAATAAATGCAAAGGAGCTGCGGAAGAGTAGAGCACAACACTACTACTGTGTGTTGCTACTGTCAATGAGGAGGGTTGGCTTCAGAACACAGGACCTCCTGGCTGGACCCAAGGGCATCCAATCAGACCGCAGACACAGCATAGACACTTCCTGTCCTGACTAAGAAGCCGAAGCCTTCGTCATCCTTTCTCCGTGTAGATCCTGAGTGTTATTCAGAAAGCTGTGTCATTCTTCTTTCAAAGTCTCTGCCAGTTTTTGAATGATATCTTTTATTTCCATCCCCTTAGAAACACCTCCCTCCTTTCCCCGTGATGGGGGAGTATCTCCAGTATCCTTGCCCTGGGTTTTTCTTTTTTTTCCTATCATGTCTTTAAACCATTTAGGTTCATTAGACTAAGCATAAGAATTACTTTTAAATTAGGAATCAACTCAAGACAGCAAGCAAATGGGAGCTGGTGTGTCTTTCTGAACTTCAGTAAGACGATTTAAACTAGACCACAGCAATGCCCACAGACACAAAAGGCTTTGCCTCTCTCACCTCATCTTTTTCCCAGAGATCTTATCCTAGAAATCCTAGGTCTTTGAAACCTGTTCTCTAATCTACCATTCCTTTACCCTTCCAGGAGCCAAGCCAACACTCTTAAGCCGCAGACCTTAACTAAGAACCCTACACTAAAGACTCAAGACTAAGTAAAATTCAAAATTAGGTGCTTTAGGTAAATCAAGTACCAAGAATAGTTACAATTATTCATCCCTATATTTCTCTATACTAAAATTCTAACATGGTAGAAACATTTGAGTAAACAGAAGACTACAGCTGAGGTATTGTATTGATTAGCACTGAATATCAGAGTTGAATCATCAAGGTCTGTACTAAAAGCATCATGGAATTGACAGGGTCTTTAAAGTTTACATCACTTGACAACCACATCACAGATGAAGGATGTGAAAAGCAGGGGAAAGGATCGTTCACACTACTGGTATAAAACATGATTTTTCTGATGTACTGTGCCTTTCATGATACCAAGAGGAAGGTTTTCACTTCCATTACCCCAATCCCCCAAAAGTAAGCATCTGCCCTGATTTTGAAACATGATGCCTTTGCTCTTCAGATAGTCTCACAAGGAAACTAGGGACAATCGTCAGTATATTTTAGTGACATAAAAAATGTAAGGCTTCTCTTCAGAGAAGATAGCACAAGGTTGCATGAATTCAAATATGTATTTAATTATGAAAATTATTCATAATTAATATTAGATGGCAGAATGCAGCAAAGTAGCAAGGATATGGAGAAAGGCTGTTACCACCACCTTCTCCCACCCTCCCACCCCCCACTGCTCAGTCACAGCATGGCAAATAGCTATTCGGAAACGAAAACTCTCATAAATATATATATGCCACCCTGAGTACCCCTCCATTTCAATAACACTAATTGCCCTTTTTTTCCCTTGCTGCTCCTAGCCATATTTCTTGGAAAACAACAGCTGTGTTTATTCAAATAGCAGCATACTGATGACTTGATGACAGGGTAATCTGCTGGAATTCCAAGTGTGACGGTCCCAGAGACAACTTCTGGGCACACCAGAAAAGTATCCTTTGCGCAGTACAAAGCTTCAGCAAGGAATCCCCACTTTGTTAGCACGTGGGACTGGGTGTTCCTGATTTCAGTTTCTTCCAGAAAGTATCATATTTTCTAGTTCTTGCAGAGTTATCTTCCCATGCACCATTGTCAAAAGGGAAATCTGCAACGTGAACATTTTCACTCCAGTAGCTTCTAAGCAAAAGGATTAAACAGTGCCTTGAATCACAATGAAAACAGCCACAAGATTGAGTTCAAAATCAAAGCAGAAAATTCCACTTGTTATTTTCTCTGAATCAGTGGGCACTGGAGGGGATAATAACAGAGTAAGAAGCCATTTACTGGAAAAACAAAATGAAGCCAAACAAATGAACAAACAAAAACCACTGAGTACCCATGGGAATATAACTAATTAGCAAAGATTAAGTTCTCATGGCAGCAAGGGTTAAATGATCCCAAGACCTTAGTCATCTTCCCTGATGACCTGCAACATGTTACTGCCAAGTGTAACAACTGTAAAACATGCTTAGAAATAAACTAAGTTCCAAGTATTCTGGTCAACACTTAAAAATAGTGAGGAAGATGACCTCTTCTTAGTAAAGATAACCCGTATCACTTGGGAAGTTCTAGATTTTTTTCCTCAGATGGTATTTATTAAGAGCTGAATTCTGTGCTGCAGGAGGAATTACATCAATTTAAAGAACAGGCTTCTTAAACTGATGACTTTATTTAAAGTGGCAGTGACAGAAGTGCATCGGACACAAAAATGTTTTCGGTGTCCTCTTGTGTACTTTAATATACATAAGCTCTTTCAGTGAAAAGATCTCCTTTCTCTCAGATAGAAAACTGGAAGCATACCCATTGACTTTTGCCCAAGGCCACCCAGATAATAAGGGGAGGAATTAGGTTTCCTCCAAGCCTCTGGCTCTGTGACCCATGTTCTTAAGCGGGCTGCTATGCCCTCCTACACGAATAATGCCCATGTGGAGAACACAATCACCGGAAGCAATAACCACTTCTGCTTAAAGAGGATTCTCATAAGAGCTTTGTGTAAGAAGGGGAGGACGAATAGACACTGGGTCGGAGGGGTCCAAGTGCAAACGCTTCGATGTACAGATATACCTGAATCATAAGAGATTCGAAATTAAATGGGGAAGCTGATCTCCAGCGAGGAACTTGGAACTTTTTCAAGAACACTACTCTTTGTGTTTCCTGGAGAGAAAAACAGGAAATGGGCTTCTAAAAAAGTCTGTTCAGGTTGAGTTGGACTTTCAAAAGACTTCCTTGCCAAATGAGTTTCTAAAAGGATTTATGGAAATTGTTCTTTTAGATACATTTGCATTTTGCTTGGTTTCACTTGGTTTTTAATACCAGACTAGATTAGTTTAGTGAATTCCGGTAAGAGACCAAACACAGCCCCACGAGGGGATTTTGGTAATCGGAACAAAGTGAGATGAGCGCCCAATTCTGCAAACAATGAAGTCACACTCTGTTTTATCTCTCGTTCGAGAATATTCTTAACATCACTAAACAGATTCTGAAAAGTGTTCCGAGTAGATTTTATCTGCTGCAGATTTAAAGTAGAAGCCTCTATCCACCCAGCAGCTGACTCAGACAGATGCAGACACCCACAGCCAAACAGTGGATGAAGTTTGGGGCCTCTTACTGGAAGAACAGGGGATGAGATTAAGGCTCGGAAGGGAAGGAACTGCACAGGAAGACCAACAGAGTCAACTAACCGGGATCCTTGGGATTCTCAGAAACTGAACCACCAACCAAAGAACATACGTGGGCTGCACCTAGGCCTCTCTGCACATATGTAGCAGCTTGGTCTTCATGTGGGTCCTGAACAGTTGGAAAGGAGCTATCCGAAAAAGTGTTACCTGTACATGGGATATTTTCTTCTACTTGGGCTGCCTTGTCTGGCCTCAGTGGGAGAGAATGTGTCTAGCCTCACAGAGACTTGATGTACTAACATGGGAGATACCCAGGGAAGCCACCACTGGCTAAGAGAAGGGGGGGTTGGGGAGGAGGATTTTGGGAGAGGTGAGTGGGAGGGGGACAGTGAGTGGGATATTAAAAAGTAGTAATATAAATAAGAAAATTATAACAAAAAAGTAGAAGCCTCTAAGAGGAATGGCAATTTCAGAACAAACTGGCAGTTAGCTGTCCTACATGAGGCTGTCTCCTACATTTTTATGAAAATTCCTAACAAGTTAGTGAAATAATATTCTTTTCTTTTCTTTTCTTACACATAGGTACACAGACTACACAACCCACTGTCTTTGCATGTTCTTATTAGCTTATTACATAAAGCTGTGCTTACTACATATTTATGTGTATACTTTTGTTCTCTCTCTCTCTCTCTCTCTCTCTCTCTCTCTCTCTCTCTCTGTGTATGTGTGTGTGTGTGTGTGTGTGTGTGTGTGTGTTTGACCCAACTGATAAGATATAATTGCCCACCTAAACATACAAAGCACAGTACCATCCATCCCTTAGGAACATTTGTAACAACCTGTAAAGGTACAGCATGGAATCTTAATGTCACCAGCCTTCCCGCCTTATTGTCCTGCCACTGCCTCTCTCTCTCTCTCTCTCTCTCTCTCGTGTGTGTGTGTGTGTGTGTGTGTGTGTGTGTGTGTGTGTGTGTGTGTGTGTGTGTGTTTTAACCAGCTTTCCATTAAACCTCTACAAAGAAAAAAAAATCTCCGATAAATCACTTTGTAAAGAAAACAAGTTTGTTGTAGCTCAGAACTTTGGACGTTTTCATCTATTACTAATTGGCCCATTTGCTCTTGGCAACATAGTATGCCACAGTTGGAAACATTTTGAAGATCAAGGCTCTTTAGCTTATGGTGACTAGGAAGAGAAAAGAGAAAAAGACAAATGCCTCACAACCTCCCAGCAAGAAAATACATCCAATTACGTGAACCCTCCCAATAGGCCATGCTTCTTCAAGGTTTCTCCCTCCCTGTGATCACACCAAAGTGGGGACCAAGTCTTTAACGTGGGGGTCTTCAGGATGTAGTCCAGATTCAAAGGATACCAATGTGGGTAAAATGATATAGTCAGTATAAGAATCAAAAGGCACAAATCAGACTCAGAACTGTAGTAATTCCTCAAGAAATTGATGTAGTGGGTAAAGATAGCACTTAAGAAAACATTTCAAATCTGAAAAAAAAAATGATAAATCTATGTACTTCTTGAATAGTTCACTCTGTCCCAGAAAATATTAAGCAAAAAAAAAAAATCCATCTATGAAAACATTTGTGAAATAACTTTAAAAACAAAGTATATTATAAGCCTTTGGAAGTATCTGTGTGTGTTACAATTGCAGAAGACACTCAAAGGAACAAAAGAGAATTACTTTCAGACTTCTGTAGACTGGACAGTGCAATGGGCGGGAATCTCTGTGCTTCCTTCTCTATCTGTCTCAACATGATCTTGTGAGCCATTGTACAATTACAAAAACATCTGAAGATTGGCTGAAGATGGGCTGGGCCAACATTGTGCTCTGAGGTGGGGCAGGGAAGTCTTCTGCTCTGGTCCTTAAGTTTGTTTATTTTGTGAACGGATTTGGGAACCTGCAATCTTTTTGTTGTCTTCTCTTGATCTATAACCTTTTCTGTGGTGTGACAATGGCCTGTACTGTTCTTCCCACCCGATGTGACCTGTGATTGTTTTTTTTCCGTGCTTGCTAATTTTAGTTTTTTACCGCCCATTTGAAATATCTGTCACTATAAGGCCTTTTTACTTTCGGAGGTAAATTCTTTTTGGCTTTTTTTTTAACAGCCAGGTAATTTCATTTTAGTTTTCAAAGTCGGGGTTTCAGTATGGCATCCTAGGCTGGCATGGAACTCTAGAAATCCACCTGCCTCTGTCCCCTAAGTGCTAGAATTAAAAGTATATAGTACCAGAGAGGCTAAAAAAACAGTGGATAGCTGCCACAGAGCAGGTCATAATGCCCTAACATGTGTATCCTGTTAGACCCAAGTATGAGCTGTCTTTCCTCTCACACAACACATTAAAAACTCAGCCAGCTTATTTAATGTGAAAATTATTTCAGCAAAGTAAAGAACAAGTAATTCTATGTACTATAGATAGCTGAGAGATATGTTTAAAAAAACATATACAAATGTAGCTTCAGGGAAGATGGAATAGAAAGTTCCCTATTCCTTATTAATAACTTTTAACAACCCTGTACATTATATATCAGACAAATATGAAAACACTGCACAATTTAGAAAGCAGAAAACAGACTGAGCCATGCTTAGCATGACTGTGAGTTCCCTGTGCTTTGTGCTACATACAGCACAGACTCATACCTAAAGAAACTGACAACTGCAAAGACAGAATATGAAAACAACAACAAAAAAATTCTCGAAATCTGCAATAGACAGAAGCCTACAGATCTAAGATTCCAGCGAAGCCCAAACTCGATAAACAATGAGAAATTACAATAAGCCCACTATAGTAAAACAATGAAATCAGAGACAAAGGAAGGAACTTGTAAAACTAGTAAAATAGATAAAATAGCTTCCTGGGCAGGAAAATCTATTTGAATGACAATGAATTCCTTATCAAAACCCTTGGGCCAAAGGAAAGTGTCACATTTTTCAAACTGTGAAAATCAAAAAGTGAAACTGTCAACTAAGAATATTCTAGCCAGAGAGCACATCCTTCGGAAATACAGGGCAGCACAAGGCATTCTCAAATAAGGTATAATCAAGAGAAGGGTCGATGACCTAGTCTGAAATAATAGATTAGGAAGTTGTCTAATAGAAAGAAAACATGATCCTTGAAACATGAAGAATATATTGGCAAAAATATAGGCAAGTGTCATATCCCTTCCCTTCTGTGGGTTTTCAAACAGTGCTTGGTGGCTACAGAAACATATTACTGTCTGACATGGCTGCAACCTTTGCGAGGAAACATATTAAATATTATAAAGGATAGTCAGTAAAATGGCATAAATAGAGATAAGATCTCTATATTTAACTTAAATGACACCAATTAAAAGTTATATAACAGAGTACTGTAGCAGCTACTAAAATTATTCTGTATAGTACATGCCGTGGGGTGGGGTGTAGCTTAGTGGTAAAATGCTTGCCTAGCATTTAATACACCAAGAATCCCTAGTTTAATTTCCAGCATAAACACACACACACACACACACACACACAGATACACTCACATGCATATAAGCTCACATACATACACACATACACAAAGAATACAAGTAAATTTAAATACATTTTTAAAATATGTTGATGTAATCCACAGGCAGACAGGGAAAAGAAAGCAGAGAAAGGAAAACAAATGGAAAAGGGCTCAATTTAAGCCTCCACACAGAAATAATTACATTAAATATATAAACAAAAATGCACAATACCATAAAATAAATAAAGGAGGAAAGCAATTGGCAGTGACTTTAAAATATAATATACCTTTATACATGTATGTATATATTTAATAAGATACTTCAAATACAAAAGAGACAGAATTGAAAATAAAGGTATAGAAAAGTTGTGCTGCTCAAACAAAAAGGACAGAGAAGGAGTTGTATTGGTATTATGTAAAGGAGACTGACTGACATCATCTAAGAGACTACAGAACACAAATTCACCAGGCCACTAAAGGACATTATACATTGAGAAAAGACTCTTGGCCCTGAAGATATAGCAACACTATGTCATATTAATTCTGAGATATTCTTTTTATGTAATTTGATCTTAATTGAAAATAGTTTTTTCATACAATATGTTCTGATCATGGTTTCTCCTCCCAAGATCCTCCCCACCCACTCAAATCCACACCCTTTCTTATCTCTCTCTTTAGAAAACGAACAGGTAATATATCCTTGAGCTGACAAAGTGAAGGAAGCAGAGAGCAGATGCCTTTGGCGGGATTTAGGGAGAGGATAGAGAGAAGAGTCTAGTGTCTGGGGCAGTAAAAGTACACAGCAGATGTTGGTAGTGATGGAAATGTTCTTACCTTAAATGATCGGAGGCTAGTCTTCATAATGCTGTTAGGATTGGGGGAAGTGAACATTATGAAGAGCTGAACGTGGAAGAAATAGTCTTTCTCATGAAAGGGCACAGCAATTGGTTATTCAACCTCAAGTGGTCAGCCCTGAAAACATGCATACAAGGAACATCATACAGACTGAGTAAGGAGCCCCTAAGACCCATATCACTCTCATTCACTAACAGAAATATAAAACCCTAGGTTCAAATGCTAACAAATCTAATCACAGAAACTTGGAAGAAACTAGCTCTCATCTCACAAGGAGTATTTGCTGACTAAAGAGAGTCTGGCTTTGGGAAATTTTTTTTTAAATAAGACCATTCCATTAAAATTCAAAAAAAAACTTTTACCATCATAATAGCTTTCTAAATGGGCATGCAAAAATATTAAAAAATCCATTTTTTAAAAAAACAGAGAGTAAACTCTGTTATTAATCATCAAATATGTCTAAGTGTTTTCATAGTCTCAGGAGTATAAGTGACATTCATTAGCTGAACATAGAAATAAATATTAAAGGTCATTAAGTTATCTTCACATTCAACACTATTCAGGTGGCTATATTTCTTTAAGGGAGAGGGAAGAGGGGGGAAGGAGGGAGGGAGGGAGAGAACTTGTAGCTAGTGAAGTTCAAACTTAGAAGCAGGCTCTGCTCTCAGCATACTTTGGAAAAGAACTACCACTAGCATCACCTACCCGTACTCCAGCATGAGTAAAAGATACAGAGACTTCAAGATGCACTTGCTATTGTAACAGATTTTTGTGTTACCCTCGGTAAAGTAACTCTAATACAACACTCCTGAACTGCGGATGATAAAGGATGTCTATTCTGTGTGGAAGAAGTAGAATCAAATGTATGCTTTCCAAACTGAGCTCACACAAAATGATGGCTCTGCGACCTCTGTAGAATAATAACAGATTTTGTTGGTGGTAGCTTACAGCACACGTTCAGATAATAAAGTCTTTGAGAAGTCCTTTGGGGGAAAACTTTTGTTCACCTCTGTTTTTCACAAACTTATTTCAAGGCAGCAGAATCCTTAGCTAGCAGAACGTTCATTCACCCACATGAGCATTCTATAGAAAACTGGAAGAGAAAAGGCATGAGACATATTCCATGAGATCCAGAATGTAGACCAAATAGAGCCGCTTTGCTGTATTAAGACTTACTAGGCTTATTAAGGCTTACTAGGACGTTAAAGTTTACATTTTAAGAAGCAAAATCATTTGCAATAGCACTGAAAGTATAATTTAGTTATAAATTTGCTTATATGGTCTACATATATATAAAAGTTTTATGTTAGAAGCATCAAAATACTGATAAGAGAAATCAAATAAAACTTAATTAGATAAATAAATATAGAAACAAATACAGGGAGCTGGCAGAATGACTCAGCCAGTAAAGGTACCTATCCCACAAACCTGAGCTTTTCATCTACAGAAGCCACGTGGAGAGAACTGATGCCTCGCCATAGGCCTCGGACCTCCACACATGCACGCATACGTCATACACATGTACACGAATGCACACTGATAGATTTTTAAAACTTTTAAAAGAACTAAAACACAAAGATTTTATCACAACGTTATTTACTGTATAAAATAAACAGTAGATAAGAACACACATGTGGGTGGAGAATTATTTGATTAACAATTGTATATGCAATAAATATAAAAATTAATGTTTTCACATAATACTAAATACCTGGAAATCCCATACATTGCTAGATATAAAGTGAGTATGAATATATATATACATATATATATATGACCCAATTATTAAATAAACATGAAAAACATGACAAATATTAATGGCAGTTACCTCCAGAAGCTGTGATCAGATAATTTGTCACTCTTCATACTTTGCAATATTTTAATCAAAACAATAAACATCATTTTTAAAAGATCCATGAAACAGAACAGCAGAACATTTTCTTCCTTCCAAGAATTCTACTCTGTCCTTCAGGTAGCACATCATTATTCATAATAATGCTTATTGAGCAGGAATAATCTCTTTCCAGCATGAAACATTTTGTATCCAAGCAAAAATAATTGTAATACCTATTATTCTTAATAAGAAACTGTGCTCAGGTTGAATAATTTTACCAAATACTTAATGTTAGTATGTAAAGGAGAGTCTGACTTTGATAAAAAAAAAAAAAAAAAACTGTGAAAGGCACCAAAATGTTAAGATCATTAATTAGCTACAGAGAGGAGAGAGACTGCAGGCTGGAAACATGGCGTTTGTTCTGAAGATTCAGTGTCCATCTAACTGATGCAGCCAAGAAGTGGATCTACAGGTATACAGTCCAGTAGATCCTAGCACCACCAGCACACAGACACTTGTGCACACCATCAGACTCCACCATGCAAGTGTATGCCAAGTGGCTTTCTGCTTCCTATCTATCTTAGTTGCCATGAAGAGACACCATGACCATGACAGTTCTTATAAAGGAAAATGTTTAAAGCATGGAGGGTTGACATGGTGCCGGAGAAGGAGCTTAGAGGTCTACATCCTGATCTGCAGGCAGCAAGAAATGAACTGATTTGAGTTTCTGAGACCTCAAAGCCTATCCTCTAGGGACACATCTCCTCCACCAAAGCCATGCCTACTCCAACAAGGCCACACCTCTTAAAAGTGCCACTCCCTACGGGCTAAGAATTCAAATTATATCAAGTCTATGGAGCCATTCCTATTCAAACCAGCACACTGTCCCATGAGTCCCGGAAGCTCTGCAGCTGCCCAGTTTTTCCTCACAGTATCTCTACTCAAAAAATGTCTCCACTGAAACGCCTGGCTAAGGACGTTTTTCACTACGTTATTTCCAAGACAGATAAGTAATAGACCATAGTTTTGCTAAGAGTTAACTATTTCATCTGTTTGTCATCAGTAATTTAGGGCCTCTCCTCTAGCCGAGCAAGACGTCCAAGGGAAAAAAAGCCAAGGGGAAGAAGGTGGCCCCAGCCCCCACCATCATCAAGAAACAGGAGGCCAAAAAGGTGGTCAATCCCTTGAAAAAAGGCTCAAGAACTTCGGCATTGGGCAGGACATCCAGCCCAAAAGAGATCTAACGCGCTTCGTCAAATGGCCCTGCTACAACAGGCGGCATGACAAAGAGCCATCCTCTATAAGTGGCTCACAATACCTCCTGCCATCAACCAGTTCACACAGGCCCTGGACAGGCAAACAGCGACTCAGCAGCTTAAGGTTGCCCACAAGTACAGGCCAGAGAGACAAGGCAGGAGAAGCAGAGGCTGCCAGCCCGCGCTGAGAAGAAAGCTGCTGACAAGGGAGACATCCCAACTAAGAGACCACCTGTCCTCCGAGCAGGGGTCAATACAGTGGAGAACAAGAAGGCTCAGCTGGTGGTTGATTGCCCATGATGTAGACCCCATTGAGCTGGTGGTTTTCCTGCCTGCCCTGTGTGGAAAGATGGGGGCCCTACTGCATCATCAAGAGAAAGGCCAGGCTGGGGCGCCTGGTCCACAGGAAGATGTGCACCACTGTTGCCTTCACACAGGTGAACTCGGAAGACAAGGGTGCTCTGGCTAAGCTGGTGGAAGCTATTAGGACCAATTATAATGACAGATATGACGAGATCCGCCGCCACTGGGGAGGTAACGTTCTGGGTCCCAAGTCTGTGGTTCTCATTGCCAAACTGGAAAAGGCAAAGGCTAAAGAATTCCCAACTAAAGTGGGTTAAATGTACACTAAGTTTTCTGTACATAAATATAACTACAAAATTAAAAAAAAAAGAAACTTTGGGGCATACAACAATGCTGAAAAAAACAAAACAAAACAAAACAAAACACTGGATGGAAAGGCAGTTTCTCTTTAAGTAACACTTCTCCCATAGTCTCCAGTTTATTGATTGTTCTTCCTCTTTTGGTATCTTCAGATGTGTTTTCATTTGAACTTTGCAACTCTAATATATGCCATCATAAATTGCTTTGAAATATATACTGTGTCTGAGACTCTATGAACAATGAACTTGTATCTCTTCCCAGAACAGGACAGTGCAACAGAATGAACCCAGGCCATTCTGATGTCTGCTGCTCCTTCTCGCATATAGTCACCTTTCATACAGTTGTAAAATGGTCTTTTTAGATGTAACATTGTCCCCCTTTTTAGTGAATTTTCAGCTCAGCTTCTAAAGACAAAAAAAGGACCCCTCTGAGCATATGAAACTCTTTTTGTAAAGGTTTTCTCCCATAAATATATGAGGAACCATCGTTATCATTATCAATTTATTGGATCACAGACTAATGCAGAGAGGGAAATAGTCTTTCAATCACACTGAGGTTCCTGTCTCAGATCCACAGGAGATGTTTAATGACTCTGTGACATCATTTACCCTCTCTATGTCTCCATTTACTTTGATGCAATGAAAGTGCAAAACTGCCTTTCTCGTGGGACACAATGACGAACAAATGACATTAATTAGCCACGCTCTGTAGCTGTGAACATTTTTCACAATTATTTTTATTCTACTTTGATCTATTATCACTAAAAATTACTATCCCCGTTGTTCCTGACAGAGGCCAAGAGACACTCACGTAAGACTTGTCAACAAAGAGCAAAACAACGCCTCTCCATGGGCACGCTGCAAAAATATACTTGGCTTTAAATTTTAAATTGCCCATTGACCTTTCTCAATCTGAGGCTGGAGGCAATCACTTTCTATTTCACAAAGGTCATTTATGACATAACCAGCATAAGGTTGGCTAAATATTTTCTTAATTCACTTCAAGTGACTTCCACAACAGAATTAGAAATACAAACGATTACTAAATACATATACTGTGTGTATACATTTATATATAATATAAATATGACATTTTATATGTCTGTCAATATGGATATGTGTATGGAAGATACACACACAGCTATAGAAGCACCTATGATATTCTATATGGATGTGCTTCTAGACTACATGAATGTGTCCTGAAGGCATTTTTATGTTGATGGATAGGTGGCTAAATTAAGCCTCATCGAGTCTTTTTCTTTGACTATTAACTTACCAACATGACCTCATCCTCCTTATACTTAACTTTGACTAGGTACTAAATACAGATAAGTAAAACCTATTATGTGCCCCCAAAAAACAAGTACTTAGAAAAAAATAATCACAAAATTTACTATAAAAGCATCAAACTTAACATACTCATTATCCTCATATTTACAGAATATAAATATAGTGTATATTATGTATATTCCTGTTAGATATCACTCTCCATTAAAGAAACAAATTAATAGTTTTCTGGACAATAGTTTTCTTGGATATTTTATGTATTTCCATTTTAAATGTTATACCCTTTCACAGTTCTCCCCTCTCACATACCCCCTCCCTTTGCTTCTATGAGGATGCTCCCCCTCCCACCTATCCACTCCCACCTCACCACCCTGGCATTTCCCAACACTGGGGAATGAGCCTTCACAGGACCAAGGGCTTCTCCTCCTATTGATGCCAGACAAGTCCATCCTCTGCTATGTATGCAGCTAGAGCCATGGGTCCCTCCATGTGTACTCTTTGGTTGGTGGTTTAGTCCCTACGGTCTCTGGGGGGTCAGGTTGGTTGGTATTGTTGTGATTCCTATGGGGTTGCAAATCCTTCAGCTTCTTCAGTCCTTTCTCTCATTCCTCCATTGGAGTCCCCTTGTTCAGTCCAATGGTCAGCTGCAAGCATCCTCATCTGTATCAGTAGGGCTCTGGCAGAGCCTTTCAGGAGACACCCATATCAGGCTCCTGTCAGCAAGCACTTCTTGACATCAGCAATAATGACTGGGTTTGGGGTCTGCCTATAGGATGGATCCCTAGGTGGGGCAGTCTCTGGATGGCCTTTCCTTCAGTCCCTGCTCTACTCTGTCCCTGTATTTCCTCCTGTATGTATTTTGTTCTCCCTTCTAAGAAGGAATGAACCATTCACATTTTGACCTTTCTTCTTCTTGGGCTTCAGATGATTTGTGAATTTTTTTCTTAGGTGGTCTAAGCTTTTGGGCTAATATCCACTTATCAATGAGTGCCTACCATGTGTGTTCTTTTGTGACTGGATTTCTTCACTCAGGATGATACTTTCTAGTTCCATCCATTTGCCTAAGAATTTCATGTAGTCATTGTTTTTAATAGCCATTGTGTAGATGTACCACATTTTCTGTATCCATTCCTCTGTTGAAAGACATCTGGGTTTTTCTAACTTCTGGCTATTATAAATAAGACTGCTAAGAACATAGTGGAGCACGTGTCTTTGTTATATGTTGGGGCATCTTTTGGGTGTATGCACAGGAGTGGTATAGCTGGGTCCTCAAGTAGTACTATGTCCAATTTTCTGAGGAACCTCCAGTCTGATTTCCAGAGTTGTTGTACCAGTCTGCAATCCCACCAACAATCCCACCCCGGTTCTCCACATCCTCATCAGCATCTGCTGTCACCTGAGTAATTGATCTTAGCCATTCTGACTGGTGTGAGGGGGAATCTCAGGGTTGTTCTGGTGCTTTCTAGTCAATTATGTTCCAGTTTTCTCTATAAAGCTTTTGTGCTGTCAGTCTCAACTGACCATTATTTTAGCAACATGTGACCTCTGCTTAGACATTAAGAGATGCCAACAGGCCTGGAGTAAGATGTGCTTTCAACATGCTCCCAACGCTGGCTGTTTTAAATATTGTTGGAGGAAAGAAGTTATGCATGTAGTACAATGTTACAGACATACTACAGGGACAAAACTCTAGTTTGACCTTCGGTCTCATTCTACCACTTAGTCAGTGAGTTCAAGATGGTCAGGTTTCATTTTTATCCTTAGAAACATTTGCAGTTTGGAACAATTGACAATAATATAACCCAAGGTGGAAACCCAAAGTAAGTGGCAGGTTTGATGAAGAGGTTCTCATGTTCAAGTGTGATGAAGATGCTATCCTGGGCTCATGTACCAAAGGAGCCTGAGATGGCTCAGGACCAATTATGTCTTAATGGACTGATCAAATGAAGACATGATACCAAACCAGACAAAACCAATGAAAAGTACTAAAAAGTCACTCTGACATGGTAATAAGCCACAAGATTCTGTGTTCTGAATAGAGGTGTAGCAAAAATCAAAGAGTAAGATCACACCCTTGTCCTCAGGATGAGATAGGGTTCCAGAGGGATCCTCTTGAAGATTCTATATTGATCAACGTGGTCCAATGTACCATCATCTCCTATTGAACAGTTGCACTGCTAACATTCTATAGATCACTAGATAGATAGATTTGCCTTTCTACACACAAGCAAACAGGGAAATGTCTTTAGAGCATGAATGTAAAGATGCTACCCTTCAACCTACAACGCATGGAAGACTTTCTCTGGTCATCTGAAGCAAAATCCCGATTATGTGTTGTGGCAAATAGGCATCACTTGATGTGAACTGCTGCTAGCTCTCAGCTTTCTTTCAACTTCTCAACAGCTTCCTCTGCTCCACCCACCCTCATCTGTTTGTCCTTCAGCAGACTCTACAAACCCCTCTTGTTTTGGAGTCCTGGGACTTGCTAATCTCTCTGCATAAAATTTTCTTCTGCCAATTTACTAAATAATTGCTTTAGTTCTAAAAAGAAAGATCAATCTTCAAGTAGCTTTTGTGAACAATACACACACACACACACACAGACACACTGGGAGATATATATATATATATATATATATATATATATATATCCCATTTCCTAACCTTAGATGTTAATTTCCTAACCTTATATGTTCTTAGCATCAACACATTTTTGTGTTTGTTTATTTTCTTTACTTCCTGACTAGAATATGAGCTTTTTGAAAATATATTTTGCTTATTATCATCACTACAACACGTCTAAAATTCAACACAGAACCCAACACATACGAAATGCCCAATACATGTGAATGAATGAACGTATCAGTATAATTCCTGTTTTCAATGAACAATCAGCCAGTAGGTACAATCCAGACATGCATAGCTTATAATGCAAGCCAAGGGGATTTAACAAATTACAGGGTAGGACAGTGAAGATAAAATTAAATCCAGCTAGGGTTAGAGAAGGGTCAGATCTTTCTCACACATACAGACACTTGGACATACACCTGGGAGTTTGAATTAGGCTGAAACACATAGATGAGATTTCAAAAGGAAGAGATACAGGAACCAGTCTGGCCCAGCACGAAAACCTGATTGCATAGTGCTCGGTGTGTTCCAGGAACGGCAAACAATCCTGGGAGAGTGCCATCTGTGAGCTGAGTACAGGGAGCAGGGAAATGGAGCCTAGGAAAAAGGGAGACAGATTTTAAGAGCTCTCAACTTCGAGAAGTGATGCTGCTTTATGAGTTTAAAAAAAAAAAAAAGAAAAAACAGACCAAACAGGGCCTGGTATGTTCCAGGACAGACTTTCTTGGTGCTAGAGGTATAGAAATGGAATCCCCTATACCCATGTCCAGGAAGTGTGCATCAGAGCCCAGGTTGCACAAATCAATGAGCAATTTCACTTCTTCATCCCAAATCCCCATCCTAACTTGCATACTGTTTCTGAAATTTGAACTGACCATTTTAATTTCCCGAATAGTCCTTGGCTTGTGCCCTTGCCTATTAAATCTGGAAAACTCCCCTCTGCTACCTAAACTCCTCCTCCTGTCATTTATAGCATTTGGTGCAAGTTACACAGAGTAGGGTCAACGGTTGATCTGAAAGGGGGAAAATCGGGGGGGGGGCAATTTTCTTTACAGTGAAGAGGTTTGTTTATTTTTAAGTCTAATCAAATTACTTTCGATACACAAAGAAAGACATCTCAATCCTACCTTCTATTCTGATGAATATTAATCTCCTAATGTTAAGCTAATTGAATGAGAGTGAAAGAAAGTGCAAAAGAAACTCACACCTGAAAATATATCACATTGTTTTTATAAGTTAAAACACACATAAGAAATCCCTGTAAAAAAAAAATCTGTGTAAAACTTCTCAAAACAAGTGTAGGGGGGTGAACAGTATAATGAAGTGTTTCGTGTGTAATAAGATACAGCGCGGTATTGTGTAGAACAGTATTTATAGGTGTGTCGTTCCATCACGGGCACGGGCATTTGTGGTGTACATTACTTGTGCCGGTATATTCTCACCAGTTTAATAATAGCCAAATGGAAAAGAATTTGTAACATGTTCTGCTCCCAGCCTTCTGCAAATCCTCTCCAAGATGTCAAGATGTTAGTTCTGACAAGTTCAAATCATAATCATGATAATTAGTATTCGACACTTCGCAGCCTCTTCACCAACAGTTCGTGTTGTTCATTTGTCAACATATAGCTGCAGTATAGAAAATATTTATCACATGAGCCACATTTTGAATCATTTAGGAACATTTTGATAAGCTAAACACACTGAAGAGTGCTTCCATCACTGATTGTAGTTTTATTTTTTTCCCCTCTAAGCTATTTCTATTTCATTAAGATGTGATTTTATCATCTAAATTCATTTAAAACTCCGTTTGCTTATTGAGTTGAGTCCCTCCAAGTTCTTCTCTTGTATGTAGGCAGGGTGTCAATAAATCGACTTGCTAATCTTAAAAGACTAAATGTGAATTGATATAATTCCCACACAAACAACCACAAGATTCTGCCAGGTGTCCATTTTCTAGTCACTCCAAGTGCATGGAAAATGCACATATAATTGTTCTGTGGAAGACACGTTGTTCTTTTATATAAAAACTGTATGAGCCTCGTGATACCATGCAACCATCAGTAAAGTCTTAGGGCGTGTTTATCAAAACATGTTTTTTTATGAGTGTTTAAAGCTAATGCACCTCAACTTTTTGCCTTAGAGTAATAAAATTTCTTTTCCAGACAAACATGGGGTTCAAGTTTAATAACCAACAGCACCTATATTGGTTAGCCAATTGAATAAAACAAAACAAAACAAGTAAAAAAAAAAAACAAAAAAAACAAACAAACAAAAAAAAAACCCCAGTGTTATAAACAGTTGCATAGTGCCACAGAAAAACCAGCTATCTGAATACAAGAGTTTAATATTAGACTTTTTAAAATGTCACCATGTTCGGTGGTCTCAATGGTCCAACTAGATAAGCCTGTTTATCAGGACCTGTGAACCTTACTCAGTTTACTTTCTCTTGTCAAAAAAACAAAGGTGGGGGAAGGACTGCTGGAGCGGGTAACCAGGAGGGAGGCAGTGAGCAGGATGTAAAGTGAATAAGTTAAAAAAAATAAACTGCCCCTCTCTGTGGCTTTAATTGTTCCTAGTTCAGTATTTGTAACCATGGTTGACCTGATCTTATGTAGATGCCAATAAATACCTGCTCAGAGACACTGGTGTGCCCCCACAATGCTCAGCTGGATATATATATATGATGGTCCTGGGGTTCTGAAATGCAATAAAGCTTGCATAGAGAGCAAAACAAAATCATCAATGAAAGCACGTGTGATGTGGGCACCCTTAGAGAAATGACATCACAGCACAGTCTCAATGGCAGTTCTCTGTAAACCTGATTTCCAAGATGTTTGGCCTCAGAATTCTGAATCATTATTATAATCTGCAGGAATGAGCATTTGTGGATTTAAAATGCTAAGAACAGTACAAGCTTGTGGAAAAAGTTTAACTGAACTGAAATACACCGAGGGATTGGGTCGCAGAAAGACAAATTTATCTTTAAGCACAGGTTCCCCAGAAATTGTATATAATCAAAAGTCCACCCACAGTCCCACTTCTGACTAAACAGCCTTAGGATAAAGAAACTCACCAAAGTGTTATAGTTACTTATCTGTGTGGGAAATGGATTGAATTGGTCTTGCATTTCTCTACCTTTTTGTATATATAGTCCTCTATTGGAAATGATGAGGGAAAGAAAAGAGAGAAAGGTAAGGAGAAGGAGCAGGAAAAGGAGCGGGAAGAAGAATAAAATGAACAGGAAAAGAAGCAGAAGGAAGAACATGAAGAAGAGTAGCCAAAGGAGATGCAGAAGGAGGAGAAAAACAGTAATAATAATAATAATAATAATAATAATAATAACAATAATAATAACTTTTACAAGCATTTTTTCTTGTGATCTTCACAAATAAAAGTGATATAGATTATGGCTTTTACATTTCAGGGAAGCAAATCTGTAGATCTGCTTGAAGGGTAATGTTCTTGACTCTGCTCACCTGCTCAGAGTCCCGGTCTATTGTTGGCAGTGAAATAGAGTTGGAAAAGATCCGTCATCAAGACCGAAGTGACCGATGTGTGTGACCAGTGGTTGTCAACCTCTCTAAGGCTGAGACCCTTAAGTACAGTTCCTTGTGTTGTGGTGACTTCCAACCATAAAATTATTTTCATTGCTACTTCATAACTATATTTTGCTATGATAATGAATTGTAGTATAAACATCTCTGTTTTCTGGTGGTCTGACACAGCCCCGATGAAAGGGTCATTCAACCCTGAAAACGGTCGCATCCCACAAGTTGGAAACTGCTGTTCTAAAACAAACTCGAGAAAAATTCTAAGTACTTTTTACAATCTCAAAAGACCTAGACCTAATCCTTGTTCTGTAGACCAGAGTAAAATCTAGGCATACAAGGACTCTAATCTGTCATGAAAGACCAAAGAAGTAAAGAAATAGAATAGACTTCATCGTTTAGTTGGTGGGGGACCAGAAACTGTAAATGCAGCTGTATGAATTTTGAGAAGCTCCTCAATATTCTTCTTCTTCTTCTTCTTTTTTTTTTTTTTGCCAAATTCTTTCCTAAGGTCACGTTTATATTTAAAAGTACTCAGGCATTAAAGTCCATATTTCTCTGGCATTCATAAGCCATTATTTTCCAGTAGAGATCACTTAAAAACAGTTTTCCAGTGGAGATCATTTAAAAACAGTCTTTACTTAAAGCTTTTTGAGCACATCTGTGTTTTCCTCTGGTTATCTCTAGTCGAGCATCCTTGCAAGCATGTAGTTACCAGTCTTGCTACACTCACCTCATCATCTTCTTCCTATGTTCACGACCTATACAGCCCATCTCTTGAAAAATGACACAGCCATGCCTACGCTCCCAAGAAACAAATCTGCTCCCTGATTTTCTTTTCCTTTCTCATTAGTACCTTACTTAGTTCCATTGATATTAGTTCCATCACGCACACACAGGCACGCACGTACCCACACACGCACGCATACGCACGCACGCATACGCATTTCGTTACACTAGCTCCACTGCTGTTTATCCAGTTGCCACAGGTAATAAGGCCTGGAAATTTTAAAGGCTCTTCAGGAGACCCCATAGATAGATAGGTCTCAGCTCTTAAGAATTATGTAATTAGCAGTTGCTCTATGTGTTATCCTGCAACCTTATCCAAGCTACAACAGCTTCGGGTGGGCCCCTAAAACCCACACAGCCTGACCCATTCACTTTTTCTCTTTGAACATTCCACATGAAGAACACTTTCCCCAACCCATCTCTCTGTGTTCTGCTCTCTCATCCATTCACGATCCATTCTCAGACACCTAACTCCTCCTCTATGCCCATGTTCCCCTTGTCAAGGTTACTGCCCCTGTCATTACTCAGGATCATTTCCGTTACAATTTCCATCCCCTGTTTTCCATGTCTCCTCTTTCAAAATGTATTTGTATTATGCCACTGCCACTGTTGCAACTTTATTGTGTACATTTAACAATAAAGCCTAAAATTACTCCATATCTTAGTCCTTTACCTGAACATCATAAGAATGCCAAGCATGTTTAAATGTAATTCCACTTAATTTCTAGTGCCCACTCTTGATCAATATATTATCACTGTCATAAAAGCAAATAAAATAGTTGAAAGTGAACTTTTAAAGGGGGAAAAAGTGCAGGTGAGCATGCGTTGAAACATATTCTGTTGCTGCTTGTAGCAAGGTAGACACTTTCATTTAAGCATCAGGCTACCTCTTGTTGTACATGGATATCAGAGGGGAGGTTTAGGAAAGAATTACAAAGTCCTTAGGCAGAAGTGGTGTTAGTCTAAAGCAAAGAGGACAAAATAATCAGACAAAGATTTCTGAAACATTAAAAAGTTACTGGAAAAAACATTCACACTCCTGGTGCCAGTGATCCAGAGGATAGTGTCAATATTAAAGAAGAAAATGTTTGAATTTAAGGAAAGGAATCACTCATCTTTGTTTGAGTTATAACATTCTATGTGAAAGGATATGCCTCGTTCAGGGAGGGGGTTGAAACTACTTCCTAAAACTTCGCATTCAGTTGTCTGCAGGAAGAAGGATACACTATGTCCTCCCTGTTGAGGATTCCCAGTCCTAGGAGACAATGAGGTTATCTTATATCGTATATTTACATGATCTTTCAAAAGCACAGCCTGTTCTATGCTTACTTAACATCTCAAGTTCTCCATTAAAGTAAATTATCATAGCACATTTAAACTTTCCAGTGGAATGTTCAACATCTTTGGCCATTTTTGTGTCTGCAGCCAAACCCTCCTCAAATTCCCTGCAGCTTCTAATAAATGGCATTTTTTTAAAAAGAAAATACACATCTCTTCAATAAGGACGCAGGCAATGCCAAGTCAAAATAAGCAGATTACTCCATGGCTTCTGCATGTCATGCATCTATTAATATGTCTTAGGATCATGTTCGCACTTTTAATAATAGCACTGGGCTGCTGACTCACATGCAGGCAAGTTCCTACTTCCTTCTTACCTACATAATTATTCCCTTTCTTGTGTCAGCTTGGTTTGTTTTTATCTCTAGTCCCATCCTGTTTAGCTTGGCCACTTCTTTAGGATTTTTTTTCAAAGGTCCATTGAATTTTTGCCCTGACTTCCATACAGCAATAACACCATCAAAATGAACATTTTCTTTTCTAAATTCCAAACAATCAAAGAATACATAGGAGTCGGGAAACTCGTGTGATTATTTGCAATTACATGGGAAGCTCTCTGTTAGGTGTGGGGGGATAAACAAACTTGGTTTAGCTGCTAACGCATTAACACTCAGAGATGTGGATAAGAAGAAAACCACAGGTAGTCAGCAGCAGTCAAAATGGAGACTTGATCATGGAATCACATATCTAGATTTTGGACCTCCATGCTCCAATATCACTTGAACTCCAAAAAGACAGATACTGCAGAGGGAAAAGATAAAAGGGTAAGAATTTGTACAAATACATAAGTCAGACCTTTAATCCCTATAACAAGCATGCAAGGTTGTTATAGGTGTGGAAATTCAGCATTTACTAAGAAAGGCATGCTCATCTAACGTTGCATATCTCTAGTTAATAAATAACAGAATTAGATTCCACTCCAGATCTATATGATTCCAAAGTCCATACCTCAGACCTTGCTTTGAAATCTGCCCTGCGCCTCTGACATGCTGACAGAAATGCCGCATGGAAAGAAATCTAAATTTTAGAAGCGAAAATATGTCTGATTCCTTTTCAGGTAGCATTGGGTCAATGCTTGACATCAAACTAACCAAAAGCATATCCCTGACTGTTCCTGTTATTTTTTGAGACCCTGGATTTAGGCTGTTGGCTTACTACATACACATCCAGGTTTTAAATGTGTAACAATTCATCTATAATTTCTGGCTTAAAAATATGTCCACTGCTTTTTCATTTTTTTCAAATTTAGAGGAGTTTTGTCTCTGGCAAAAAGAAAATCTACCATTCATATTGTAAAGCACTCAACACTTTCAGGAGTAACTTAAGTATTTATTTTGATAGTTTACCTATAATGTTTTCTATCAAAAGAAGGTAACTACTATTTAATATGTATTCAGAAAGAAAGAGGGAATAATCCACAAAACCAGTGTACTGCGTAGAATTAACAGATGATATCTACAATTGTACCTCTGACGTGTGTCACTTTCCATTATCCATAGACAATGTTTAACTAGTTCTTACAGTCTGCCACTCTGAGAAAGTTCCCAAAGTGAGAGAACACCGAAAGCAACGACATCTCAATGAAACAACGATTTTCTCATTTCTTCAAGTTCTCTGAACTCCACAATTAATCAAGTCACTAATATTAAATCACATGTGGTTCCTAGAATTGCCTTAGTAGATTATGGTGTGGTAGAGTCCTACAAAACCATCTGCTCTCAAATATACATGAATATAAAATTAGATCTTGCACAACAGCATTATTAAAACTTAATTCGCATACCTACTGCAAACTAACAACAGAACACCTGCATGTATTCAACCAGAATGAGAATTTCCATGCAAGGACTATTTGTAAAGTCCGAAGAGAAATAATCTAATTGGCCAGCCTCCATGGGATAGATAAACTGTTCTGTCTTCACAGTGGTGAGAGAAATAACTGTAATGCAACGACAGACGCGGATCTCATAAGTCTGTGGAGGAGGAAAAGGCCCCGGATGTAAACATGCAATCGTATCTGGAAAGAACCAAGGGGACAATATCAAACTTTTGTATTGAAAGTCAGAGTAGGCCCCACCCATAAAGAGTAGTGGAAACAGAGAATAGAAAGGGGGTTTTTTAAATGCTGCTAATATTCTATTTCTTGATCACAATATTGGTTGGATGTATTCTGTCTTGAAAAAAATTAATCGACTTCATTTTCTATATGTATAATGTACTTCAATAAGAGTTGTTAAAGCCCCAAAAGGCTTGAAATTTTAAATAGCTAATTTTGGGAGAGATTAAAATGGACTGTATAAAATGTCACATGTGGGCGAGAAAAGTTTTGAGCAAGGATCTACATTCCAATCAATATGGACTAAAATGTCTGTTCCAAGATCCATGTGGGCTTCAGAGCTCATGAGATTTCAGGCCTCCACACACAGGGCCCTTAGCTTTTGTTGAGACTGAATCTCTCCAATGCACTTCTGATCATAATGCCCTACTTTTGTTACAAGGCTATTCTTACCTCCAAAAGACGTGCCTTTGACTGTAGTCTGTAACCAAGGCTCCTTCCAACTAGTTTCCAAACAGTATCTTACCTGCAAAGCATCCTCTGTGACCACACAGTCACTCTTGTCTTTCTCTCAGATGTTCTGAGGAATGGTTTCTCTCTTTGACACCTTCAGTTTACCTAACTCACATTCCTTTGTGTTAATTAAAAGTGGAGAACCAGAGCTGAGCGACACTTGGTCTAGGCAGCAGGAAAAGTTCACTTCTGTCTTCTCCACCCTGCCCTGCGCACTGCCTTCATGGTGCAGAACTGACAGACTTGGATTCAGAATGGCCGAATTACAGCTGCTTCATGCCAGCAGCCCTTTCCTCACGTTCTTTCACTTTGGTAAATGACCATACAGAAGCCTTCAGCACAGTGTTTACTGAGAGTAAGACGTGTAGCAAGTCTTCGCTATTTCGTTCGTTCGTCTTTCTCACCCTTTAGCCTCCTCCACAACCCCTGCTCTGCAGTGTCAACTCCTAACATTAGATAGGAGAGAGAGGATAGCCAGAGAGAAGGATTAGGAAAATCCCTGAATCTAATTTCTTTCCTTTTGTTTCTTCTTTGACCACAGCTACTAACAAACCACAACCAATGTCCCTAAAGAACCAACATCCACCCCCAACCCCGACTTACTGGCTCCATTGATGTACCTTCTGAAAAGTTCCCAGAACTCCAAACATCACAACAATCACAGAAATGATCTGCAGCTGACAAAACCATGCCCTTTGTGTGTGTGTGTGTGTGTGTGTGTGTGTGTGTGTGTGTGTGTCTGTGTGTCTGTGTGTCTGTGTGTGTCTGTGTGTGTGTCTGTGTGTCTGTGTGTGTGTGTGTGTGTATGTGTATGTGTGTCTGTGTGTGTGTGTGTCTGTGTGTGTGTCTGTGTGTCTGTGTGTCTGTGTGTTTGTGTCTGTGTGTGTGTCTGTGTGTCTGTGTGTGTCTGTGTGTCTCTGTGTATGTCTGTGTGTGTCTCTGTGTCTGTGTGTCTGTCTGTGTGCGTGTGGTGTATGTGTGTGTGTGTGTGTCTGTCTGTGTGTCTGTGTGTCTGTGTGTGTGTGTGTCTGTGTGTATCCCAAGTTCGTATACAGCAAGTAAGTTATAGCATAGCATCCAGGCCACCTAACCCCAAACCCTAATATAAAAATAGTTTCAGTACATCAACTCTGACTAAAGAAAAGAATGAAGGTGACATATAACAAATGCCAATTAATGTCAGGAACAAGTTGTTAAGTAGTTTCTCATAGCAGATCTTGGTGAGTTTTTACACGTGGATGTTATAATTATAATTATAAAGAAACAGAGTTAATACAGTATCTTAAACCACATATTATGTCGAAAGCAGGACAAGATCTCATAGCACCAGCTCATGCTTTTGTGTAACCAGTCAATACTTTGAGCTTTACAAATCACATGAGGACTCACATGTATGTTTCCATTTCTTCATTTCACAGTTAGCTGATTGGATTTTACCACCCTTGAAAAATGCAACATTTTCTCTGACCTGTGACTGGATCTGACCCAAAAATAGTGATTTACAGATTATTCAAAGCCCCCTGTCTTCTGAGACTATGGGGAAATAGATAATAAGGCACAGGCAGAGGACATGATTTCAATTTAAATATGACTTCCATCACTTAATATCTAATATTTAAATGAAGAGTTTACAAAATGACAGCCAATACAGCACAATACATGCACTAATGCATGTCTCACATGTATTACTTAGTCAGTCCTCATGGGAACCCTGACAGATAGTTCTGTCTGTGTCCAATCACCAGATAAGAAAACTGAGGTCCAGAGTGCTCACATAACTTTCTCAAATTTCAAACAGCAAGAAATCAATAGAGCCAAGGCTACTGAGCTACCAAAAAAAAAAAAAAAAAAAACCAAAAAAACTATGATTTTAAATATATATTAATAATTATTAACATTAATAACAGGGTGTCTGATGCATTCTCACAACAAAGAGAAACGTATTAATTATTATCAATAAAGTAATCCATTTAGCGTTTCAAAGGAAGGCTTCCTAACAGGTTGCTATAATGGGACTAAAGCGTCTAAACTACAATGTTGATTCAATTCTTCCATCAGTTTACTGGTACACAGATAGATAGGGTGGCCATGCACTGGCAGAAGAAAATACTAGATTTGATAACAGTTATTCCCAGCCAAGGGAGCTAACAGTCTGAACTGAGAGTCAAAATATAAACAGGTGACGAACTGAGCAGGGAATAATCGGTATGCATCCACGAGGGCAAGTGATTGGCGCTGAGAGCCACAATCCAAATTCACACATGCAGGAAACTTGATGTCCTATATCTGCCCTAGGTAACCTGGGTAAACAAGAGGACTAAGGACTGGACTGCAGTCACTGCATGAGTAAGAGGCATTCTTTGCCCTGGGTGTGCACCAGCTGAAAGGTAGGTTCGTCTTCAAGGTAGAGGGAGTAAAGTTCATGACGGGCTTATAGAGCCCTTAGATCTTTTAATCATATGAACCTTACACAAAATTCTTTAAAATTAGGCTGTTGGTTAATAGAGTACTAAGCTAGTATACGTGAAGCCCTTAGCTAGTATTTATAAAGCTGAGTTTGGTTGGTAGAGTGCTTAACTGGTATGCATGAAGCCCTGGGTTTGAACCTCAGCATCGCATAAATAGGGCATGATGGTAGTCTGTGCGGTGGGTAGAGGCAGGAGGATCTAGAGTTTACAATCATCCTTGACTAAATGAGACTTGCCTCAAAAGAAAAAAAAATCTTGAATTTCCAAAAATTCCAAGTTTGTGTTTATGTTCTTATATAGGCATGTTACTAACCACAGAGAAAAGCATAACAGTTTAAAAACTAAGACATTCAGAGAACCTCTGTGCATGCTCTCCTCCTGCCCTGAAATGCCCTTTCAATTCCCCTCTTCTCTGCAGCCTTCATACATTCAACTCTTCCATATTTTTTACCTTTGTCTCACTTCCACAATTTTTAGCTGGCCTTTTGGCCTGCCTGTTTATTGCTGGCTTCCTTCCCCTGACTGAAGCTTCACCAAAGCAGACACTAAATCGCAGAATCCTCAGAGTCTTTAGCGCCACTCTACTGATTATCCTCTATGAATAAATTCTAGAATTGGGGGTATTAAAATACCTAAGTATCTTTTTCCCCACCAGACTGGACGAAATCTCCCTGAAGCCGAAAAATATGTACCTCCAGTTATCTGGCAGTCTTCGGTAACAATACCAGGAAAATCACAAGACATGGGATAAATAGAGTATCACCACGTTATTTATACCCAAATATGCCACAAGGTCTCCAGGACAGAAAAGGAACTATATAAATAACAAAAAGGTTTTTACGGGTAAACAAATAGCTAGAATTCTTCTGCCTTTCACACAGTAAGCCCTGTGCCTCTTCTATTTGCCTACTGATGAAAAAAAAATCACCAAAGCAATCAGTCCTGCTTTTTCCTTCCATTTTTTAACTGCAGATGACTATAATTTACTAAGTCAACTACCTGGAGTTGGCATCACTGGAGTGTTCAGTGTCCACTCTGCCTGTCACTACTCAAAGAGCAAGGGCATCTTTAGCATTTGAAATGCACAGAAATTAATCAATATAGAAAGAGAACAAATTAATCCAAAGTTATGTAATCTTATACCCTGAAAAGAACCTGATTAAATCGTCTTCCTTTGCAGCTGTTTCTAATCTAAGATAGTGCAGGTGTTTACAATCTTTTGTGACTTGACCTCCAGTGACCCAAGGATAAAATTTTAATTGCTTATCAAATGTAATTTTATGGACGAGGTAGAGATACTGTGAATGCATATAAACTCCTCTGAAATACAGAGTCTTTCAAAATGGGATTTTAGTTAGCTCACTACTCTTTCTTTAGAGTTAATTGATTTTCTTGACATCTTTTTAGCCTGGCAAACTGCCTGCCTAAGTACTTTATCTGACCTTCAGGCTGCTTGCCAGGTATCGATCCTGTTCCTACAATGGCTGCGTCGTACCAGCTTCTCCAACTTTGATAAGGGCTAATGTGCTAGTGCTGGCAGACAGGAAGTCAATGGTCACAACAGTTTTCTCATCCTCTTCTATCCTCTTTTCTTCTTATACAATAATTTGGGCTTTCTCAAAATCAGGTCCTAAGCAAATCAGATAGACATTTGGACCTGATTTATCGTCTAGTAACTTTGCTATACATCTTAGAAGACTTCTCTAGGCAACAATGAATAAAAATGCTCACAAATATTTGATTCCATAGTGAAGTTAATAGTAGTATTACCTGATAGATTTTTTTAAAGGAAAACTTACAATTGTGATTTATGGAGATGCTTGGGAAAGATTCAGAGAAAATACATTGTGTAGAGGGAAGAGATAAGGTTAGCAAAGGTTATTGAAATCACATCCTCAGTGAAACAGCCAAAGAAAATAAGATTTTCATGTCCTCCTGTAGTATAACTTACAAATCAATGGCTTACAGAGAGCTTACACACACACACACACACACACACACACACACACACACACACACACCACACACACACACACAGGGGCGGGGGATTCAAACCCAAAGGCAATAAGTCATACTTTAAGGAAAAACACACATTCAATGATATGTGGCACTGTAAGCCATCAACAGTGTATGTATATACAATGTACAGTTGTGGTATATTTGGGAGCAGAAACATGCTAGGTTGCTGAGATTAGTATGAGTAGGTTTAATGTAACTGTGCTAAATTTCAGACTTGTATTTAACTGACAATAAAATTCAGGGATTTCGTTTAGACAAAATTGTTCTCTGTGAAAGGATACCCTATTCCTCAGCCAAATATGGAGCCTTTGTATGTGAGGAAGGACCTGAAACCAAAATCATTGAACCAAGCTCTTTGAGGAACACAGAGCCTTGTAATGGGTGGTTGTTGTTGTTGTTGCTGTTGTTGTTGTTGTTGTTGTTGCTGTTGTTGTTGTTCTGAGGTTAATTTGACATAAGAATGACTGATGCTGTAGTATAGAGCTGCAACTGTTTTCACCGTAACATCTTACTTTAAAAAATAAAATAAAATAAAAACCAGGAAGCAAAAGAAACTAAAGACTTTACATTTGGAGCAAAATTATACTGAGTGATGTCTAGTTAGTATTCTTTCCTAAAGGACACACACACACACACACACACACACACACACAGGGAGGGGGGAGTGCAACCCAATGGCAATAAATTATACTTTAAGAAAGAATGCATGTTCAGCACATCCATCTATGCATGACACTGTAAGCCATCTACTCAGTTTACATCCAAGAAACCAGTTTAGAACCTACGTAGATGGAGGTCCATGGGTAGGAAGAGACAAAAGGTTCTTAAGGCTGGCCAAGATAGAGGAAATGCAGAGCTGGTTGTTGGAGGAAGACGTACTGAGGGTTCCCTCCGGATTAGTGTACATAAACCCATAGTAACAGTGCTGAGGAAGAGAGCAGAGCCCTTGGGTTATTTTAATATCATATTCATCCTAATCAAAAGCCATGGAACTTTAGGATAGTTAGATGATAAGCCAGTTAGGTTCCACTTGCTCCTAAAACCATGGGAGCTGGGGTACACAGTGTCAGCCAGTAAGGGGGAAAGGGACACACCTAAGAAAAGGGGCAACAATAAAGGAAAAAAGTCCCAAAGTAGGTGGCACAGACTTCAACAAATCCATGACTTCTCAGGCGTTGCATTTTGAATAGAAAAGGCCGGAGCTAGAGGAGATGACTGTCATATTGTTCTATGAATTATCAGTTAAATGAGTCTTGTTCATATGATTACAATGATGTTTGTCCCCAGCAGCTGGAGGCAAAGAACCTTGACAACAAAGGAGAGGAAATCAACTGAAATATGGCATTAAAAAGTTTGGACAAATATGCCTGGGGCAGGGAGTTAAAAATTATAACAGAGTAAAAGTTCTGGAAAAAAAAAATATATATATATGGCCAGGAAGACCAAGAAGGTTGGCCAGTAGCCCAGGAATGTTTGTGTGACAAAGGAACAATTGCTATCATAGCAAGGCATGTGGATGCTGTGGATGACAAATATTTCATTTACTTTTTCCACAAAAGGTGGGGAGGACATGGTGTAGGGTAATATTGATAGGTTTGAAACTTTTGAAAACCAGAGATAAACATAGAAAGTAGTTCAGTCAATGACTAGCAATATTGATAGGCAAAATTGATCACTGAACCTTCCTCACATCCCGCAGAAGTTCTTCCGTTCATGCTAAGTATCTATCTCTTGTACTGAGAAGGTAAAGACAGCAGAAAACTGCCAGAAGTTATGAGGCTTTGAAGCCTCCCACACAAGCTCGAGGTAGTGCTCTCCTCCAAGAAGAGAGGCTCCAGATGTGTTATCCTGGAAGCATTGTTTAGCCCTATTGGTATCTAAATGATCAAAAAAGAAAGAAGAAAGAAAAGAAATAAAGAAACAAAGAAAGGAAGGAAGGAAGGAGGGAAGGAAGGAAGGGAGAAACATGGCTTCACCTAGGTATGATGGAGAAGAAGGTTTATTATAGATATGCAGGACAGCATACGTAGCCAGATGTAGGGAATATCTGAGAAAGTAAAGAGTAGACATGATCAGACTATGCTGGGGCATATGATGAGAGAAGGGATGGGAACAGAGAGGGGAAAGAGGAGAAGCAGGTCTACATCAAGGAGGCCCAAAAGAGATGAAAAAAAAATACCAGGTATCCAAATGGTTGGATTACATAGGGAAAGGCAGCCCAGCCTCTGGGCTGGAGAATTTAGGGTATGGAGCAAGGTACGCCAGCCAGGAGGGCCCTGTAGCATGCAGGGAAAACCTGACAGCCAGGTCCACTTTGATGTGTCCAACTCATTCATTTGTTCCAGGCTTGAAACCTAAGAGCGTCCAGTTCTAAGTTCTTTATCAAGGATAGGTCAGCCACATGGTAAAGGACACAGCATCACAATTAAAATCTCCATCTACATGAGCTACAACTAACATTAGAAGTGAAAGAGTTGGGTAATACAAAAGAAAGCGATAATAGTAAAAGAGGAGAAACTTCTCAGTTAGATGTCCCAGTCCATAGGAGAGATCAGTCTCCAGCAAAATCATGATGATCTAGAAGCTCTCCTCCTAGAGGCACAGCTAAACATAAAGGAAGTCAGAGAGAAGAGTGAGCAACTGACCACTCTTACTGTCCTCCCAGAGCAGGCCCCATGACTTTTTATAACTCTGAAGATGACGGCAGACATCCCTGGCTCCTGGTAACCACTAGAGACACCATGTCCTCTCAGCCATGCTCCTGTTCTCTGTGTTCTTCATGCCATCCATGTAGCCTGTAGGCCAGAACATTCTATATCCTAAACTTCTGCCAGGTGTCCTGTCAGGCGAAGATGGTTTATTCTAGGTCACCCTGGCGGCTGAGTCCAAGAGCCTGCAGCCTGTGCCGTTAACCTTGCCAAGTTGAGCTGTATCTTTTTTCTTCTTCAATCATTCCTAGAAATATCAATTCTGGAAAACTGTTTTCCCACATAAGGTTTTGGCAGCCAGTCCTCAGCGGTTACCTCATTCTTTCTTCCACTGCCATCTGAGGGATTATGCAGGAAAAACACTGCACCTGTAGGCAGAACGGATACACAGGGGGTGAAGGATTGAATACACTCTCCATCCTGACAGGCTTGCGGAGGGATGGTCTTCATGGAGCTAAAGACTGTAAGAACTGCCAGACACCTGAGACCTCACCTAGCCCAAATCCATCACTTCGCCTGCTGGGAAACTGGGCTGAAGGAAGTATCCTCTGTAGGTTCTAGTTAAACTTACTTGTAAATGGACGAACTGAACGAACAGGTAAATGAAGTGGATGGGGAAATGGGGGACGTGACGCATTTATGGGGCGTGGAGTAGGACCAGAGGAAGAAGAGGTTAGAGATCTTCAATGCTAGGTGTCTCGACCTGTTCAAGCAGCAGGAGGATACCAAAGACCAGGGAGTTTGTAACACAATAGAAACTAATCTTCCACAGATTTGGAAACTAGGACATGAAAGATTCTGTGACTGCTATGAACCTGCTTCCTGATTGTATCCTCAAAGACAGTAGAAAAAAAAAAGGTTCTCTGAAGCACTAACCCCACTCCTGAGAGCCCCACCCTCATGCTCTAATCATTTTTGCCAACAATCCTCAGCTGCTAATAGCACAATAGGAATAGATTTCATCACATGAATCAGAGGTAGAAGCTGGCGATTCTGTATATAGCACTGAGTGAATACACATCCCTCTTCTGTTCTCCTTGGGGCAAACCATAGCCACTGGTCATCAGACTTTATTTTGGGTCCAGGCAGCATCTTCTGAACAGAGGCTGTTCACGACTTTTCTATATTATTGACAATGAATCATAAAGGGAGAGCTGGAGCAAGTCTTGAGAAGCATATGGTCATATCCTTATATTTTAGACACGAGAGACTAAGATTTGAAAAAATAGTGAAACAGCTTTCCCAGAATATCTGATCGGCATGGGATGGTCACAGAAGGAGAAAGTAATCAACAGACCCTCGGCTAGGTGTCCTTGACCATTCTTTTCCCGACAGAAATGAATCCAAAATATGTGCGCACACATACACCCGTGTGTCCCTGCCTAGTGCAGGTATAAAGAGATGCTAAATATACTATTTCAACAGCTGGGATTTTACAAGTTGACTTTTTACAAGGTGTTTGTGAGTTTCTTAAAATGTGTTAGGCTCTCTTTTTTTTCATGTTTTTTTTTTATTTTAACATAGAATTTAAACAGGCATAATCATAATAGTAACTGCAGGATTACTTTCCACCAGGAACCTCCAGCCTGGGACAATAAATTCAAGTTTACGTTAGTGTGAATTGAAATCATTTTGGGGGGAATAAAAGCATTCAGACCAGACGAAGTCATCAAAAGTCACATCGGCCACACAGAAGCCCAGCTAAGGATGCATGAGAAGGCATCTACTGGCATACCTGATAGGGGAATTGTCCTCAAAGTCAGTGAGACCTATGAATGAGAGTCAGGCCACAGTGAACCCGGGAACTGATGGGCAGTGGGCAGCACTGGTCTCCCTGATAGCCACTGGACTTTGACCTTAAAGAAGTCACTGAATAAGTGATTTATCTCAGTGAATGAGATCACCCAGAAAATCTTCTGAGACAGCTAAGGGGTAGCCTAAATGTGTTCAGTGGGCTTCATGCTGGTGTTGTGTTCATGCAAAGCCTGGCTACCTTCCTCTTCTGTGTCCTCAAAGCTCAGCAGCTGCAACTCAACCATGGACTGAGGAGGAAATATGCTAGGAAATGAGTTGGATGCTGGGTAGAGATCTCCTCCAAGACTTGACAACCTAGAGAGCCAAACCGGTTGCACAAGAGGCTGAATAATTGTACACCTGGCATCACAGAAGTTGGTGAGGCCATAAACAATTGCGGAGTTAATAGAATGACAGTGTGATGCATTACCTAAAGCTTTTTCTACATCTGATTCTTGTGTGTCATTATTTATGAAAGCTTGATCGTCTACTCTGATTATAATGAACAATGAGGGGAGAAAACAGAAAAAAAAAAACCTGGAATTCAGAGTAGGACTCTTAATTCTGATAATGCTGTAAATAGTGGAAGAGAAAAAGAGCCAGGAAACAACATACACAGAGTGAGTACAACCCAACAATAAGTACCATACAAAAGTCAAAAGTGTAGGGCCAGGATCTGATCTTGGATGGATCACAGAATGTCATATGGACACTTAAGTGAGGTCAAGTGGGACAATGCACAAAGTTCAAAAGAACATAGCCGAACCCCAGGGAGCAGTGCCCACAGCTTTCCAATGAGATATGTTAGATGTCAGGAGTAGAGATCTAGGCAGAGACTGCAGACAACTAAAGAAGTCTGAGAGAGGATAAATGGAATTGTCAAGGGGGTGTTATCTAGGAGTGTTATCCAAGGAAGTCACACAGGATAAAGAAGGATGTAAACGGTGGCAGTTGGGTGGTGCAGGAACAGGAGGCGAAGTCTGCTCTTTCCCAGCCCAGATGCAAGCCCAGGGCTGGAGGAAGCTCCAGCGCTGTCTCTTTTTTACCTGCATTTGCTCTCCCATATGGTTGGGACAGCACCTCCCACATTCCAAAGGGTAAGAAATGGTGGAGGGATCTTACTTGGGAGTGAATGGCTCTCTGTGGTCTGCAGCTAAAACCGACTACACAGTGGTCCACCTTGGAAGGATGCTGTGGATGAGAGGCAACAGTGTAAGCTTACCACTGGCATGACCCAGAATATGTCTGAGAAACAAATCAAAATGAAATAACAGCAGATTTAAAACCCTACATCGAAATAGAGATTCTCTTTTTAAAAAAAAAAAAAGAAGGAAATAACTAGTTCTATGGTTCTTAGAAAAAGATTTAGCAATAGCTGAGCAGTGAGTTGCTGAACGAAAATAACATGTCTGAGATTGGGATAGCTTAATCCCCAAGAGGCTCTCGCCTAACCAAAATTGGTTGGCATGTATAGGGGATTCTATAAATGAATAAATAAATAAATAAATAAATAAATAAATAAATAAATAAATACCTCTGGATTATATATTTTCTCAAAATGACTATCCTATAAGCAAGATGAAAAGCCACTCAAATAACCATGGAACACATGGGGATGGAAAATATTTTCATGCTTCTCCCTTTCACCCTTACAACGAAACATGTTTCATGGAAAAGTGTGCTTCCACAGTGTGCAAAATTCCTGTGGCCACTCAGCCCCTGTTTACATAGACAGGCCCTGGGGGCAGCCTGGGAAAAGGAAGAAGCAGCTGCAGCTGACTGGGCAACACTCCAGCCCAGCCTCACTTGTTCACTAAGCTGTGATCATTAATAGTTGATAATTATTGAGTTAAGTACAATTATTGTACCCATCTTATAGATTAAAAAGAAACTACAATGTAGACTTTGGCAGCCTGGCCAACATCACAGTAACTAGTGAAGACAGGATTTGGTCTAATAACTATCATGTCTCTTAATCTTCATGATATATGTCCCATTCTCTCTTGGAGTTAGTCAGTAGCCAAATTAGCTTATATAGGACCCAATCTTTCCAGCAATAAATAGAAACTATGCTATTTATTTTATAAGGCTGATGGGGAAAATGATATAATACATGTTTAGACTGCAGCAAGAAATCAATCATTAAATAAACAGTAGCCATACTTGATAGGTAATTGTTTATATGATGGTTAAGCAGTGACTGACAGCTCACTCCTTAAGTCATAATGCTACAGTTCTTTCAATAAGAAGAAAGATATCACTGCCAGATTCTCATTTATAGGAGAATTAGAATTCCAATTTAATTTCCTTTCCTATTTTGAGAGCAAAGTCAGAGTCAAGTTCTTGAAAGATAACCAATGAAGGTTTATCTTTGGTCTAGCACTATTTAAGAAAAAGTTCAATGGATCTTGACTTCTACCTGATTACCTAAATAATCACAGTATTAGCTTATATTGACCTGGACACAGTGCATTACTCACAAGTAGTATGGAGTTACTCATACATGTGAGGTGGCTAGAAAGTGAACCACATTTCCAGTGAACATTATTGCTGTCATATCTAAAGTAAATGCCAAGTCCTGCAAAGTGTGCCTCTTCTTTTCCTTTCTTGCTAAGAAACCAGAGTTTATTCAGGGGATCCAAAGCCACGAGCTGCACAGAGGGAAGAAGAACTTGTCCAAGCCTTAGGTACTAAATCTTGTTTGACTCAATCAAATGATGGTGTTATCTTTCCCCATATCAGATACTTGTCTCTTCCCTTGTAATACTTGACCCTAAAGTATTGAACTAGAGACAGTTAGCTGCAAGATGGGAAGTCTGTGTGTCAGCAATCACAAACAGTAAGTCAGCAGTAGCAAAGCTGGACACGCTGCTGCACACCTATCATTCCTCTGATCCCAGCCCTTAGAGGTGGTGATAGAAGGGCCAGGAGTTCAAGGTGAGTCTTTGCTTATAGGGAGGTTGAGGCCAGCCTGAACTGCAAGAGACCTTGTCAAAAACAAAAGAAGGAAGGAGGAAAGAAGGAAAGAAGGAAAAGAAGGAGGGAGGGAGAAAAGGAAGGAGGGAGGGAGGGAGGGAAGGAAAGGGGAGGAAGAAAGAAGCCAAAGAGAAAAAAAGAAATCAACAGAAGCAAAGAAATATGGAGAACAGTTTTTAATGTGACTCTAAAGGTAATAATTAACCTTAATGTACTCTAACAAGAAGTCCTGTAATCTTGCCAGTAAACTACTTCATTTACTCATTGTTCGTTGTTGGCAATTCTGCTAGGCTTTGCCCCACAGCTACCTAGCAAGAGCAGCCTGCCAGATGTAGGCCAACCTGGCATACAAGAAGGACTGCTCAGCTACTCTCTCCCTTCCCTTCCTCCTCCCCTTCCCTTTCCCCTCTCGCTCTTCCTCTCCCTCTACCCCTCACTTCCTCTGCCCACTCTCACTCTCCTCTCCTTCTCCCCGGCCTCCCTTTCTCCTCTGTGTTCCTAGCAGACCTCTTCCTCTCTTCCTTTCTCCTCTCTCTTTCTGTCCTTTTCTGTCCCTCTCCTTTCTGTGCCTCTTCCCCTTATCTAGGTCCTCTTCCCTTCCCACCAATAAACCTTCTTCAGACTAGGTCTGTCGTAGGACTTGGCTGTTCAGGGGGACACCTTGGCTGGACCCACTGAGGTGTCTCCCACCCCACTGGCCACCCCACCCCCGCATTATATCACATTTCATAAAACACAACATTCATACCACTTGAAGTTCAGTGGCCCATTCACCATCGTTGAATGGATCTTTTTCCCTTAAACTTAAAAAGTATTTACTTACTGTTATTGTCATGAGAAGAAGTGCACATGTGTGTCTCATGTGGAGACCAGAGGGCAGTTCTTAGGACTCAGTCATTTCCCTCCAGGGATCAAACCCAGGTCATCACACTTTACTTCTAGAGGCTGAGCCATCTCACTGGCCCCTGTATCTTCAATGATACCCGAACCCAAGAATTTAAGTTTTGGCTTCAGGAGACCAAGGTAACTAAGTCCAATATGCTGTTCCTGTAACATTTAACCACAAGACTCCAACTAAAGAGTCCCAAGAAAGAAAAGCAACACGAGAGTACTCAAGGGAGACAAAAGCTCTTAGAGCTGCTATAAGAACATCATGGGAGAGGAGAGACGGACAGCAATGGCCTCTGTCTATCAGGGTGACAGGATACTGCAAGCGTCTGTTTCCATCTTCTTCGGAAAGGCAGTGGGGTTCTAGCAGGAAACAAGACTGCCTAACACTAAAGTTTGTGAAAAATAAAGCTACTAGGAAAAGACATAAAAATCTTCCATGGATTTTTCTTAAGTTTCTCATCAAACTACCTGTGTAAAAAACAAGATTTGTCTGAATGTTGATGCTTGTGTATCCATGTACATATACAGATAGACAGATGATGAAGAGATGGACAGATAAGACATACATCAAAACGGAAGGGATAACCTTTACATTTGTTCCCACATAGGCATAGATAAGTTACTCTCCCATCCTGTTAATCTATGATATGCTATATCGGTTAGTCACATTCCACTCCACCTCATCAATGACTATTGTCATCCTGAGTTATTCCTGTGCTGATTAGTCAGTTCCTTTCTTCGAAGGCTTGCCTAAAGAACTCCCCCAGCCATTTCACTTGAACTCCTTCCTTGACCGGCTTCTCCTTCTTGTACCCTCTTTGTTTCACCAGGTCTCCAGTTTCATCCTCCCCCCCCTCTCCTCTTAATCCATCATTCTCTGAGAGACACTGTTGGCTGAGCAGCACACAATAGGCCTTGTCTCGCCCTATTTACCCTGCCCATTAAATCTGTTAGTCTCAGTGCACCATCGGCTTTTAAAAGCGCCCCTTTCACGGCCCCCTTCTTACCTGTTCTAATGACATTGTTCTCTCTCCCACTGCCCTTTGAACACTCATGTCATTAAGCTCCAATTTCACTTTGCTTCTGATAATGACAAGATGGCCGTCCTCTCTAATCTTACTCTGGAGCCTAACAGAGGGACTTTTACAACAGCGGCCACAAGAGATACCTATTGATTGTTCTCCTTGCCTTTCCTTCCCTCAAGGTCCCTGTGCTGCTGTTTGTGTGATGCTTTTTCCCATCTTTGCGTGGCCAGGTCCCCACAGCAAGGCTCAGGTCATTTGTGCATGGCCTTAGCTTAGCTCATATGAGCTGTTTTTAGAGAGTCATTCACCAGCCGTAAGAGTTGGCGAATGGCTCTCAGCTTTTCCCTCTTCCTTTTCCTTCCTACTAAACATTGTGCTCAGATGGTAAACCCCCACTTGTTTCATCAAATATTTACTTTCTCAGTGTATTTTAATGGTCAGCCTCTGCACTAGGTGTTGGGGAAACAGGACAAATGAGATCCAGTCCCTTCATCAAGGATACTCCCTCCTGGGTACTGAGAGGAAAGACAGGCAGGAAAGCAATGGCTATGGTTGAGATACAGTGGCCAAAGCCTTTTGCCCAGGTTATAGGGAATCTACTTGTACCAGCTTCTGTTTTAGTGATACATTACAAACAAGAATTGTGTGAAGAATGGAGACCAGATGGACTATGCCAATATAAGGATGAAACTTAGTTTAAAATCTGGCTCAGCTACCCATTAGAAAACCCTAAAAGAAGCCTCCTACATTGTCGATAGAGCCTCAAGGTGAGGACCTAGCTGGTCTGGGCTAGTGGTTACAAACAGTAGCACTGCTTGCCAGGGGTTATCCAGAGGATGAAGAAGAACAACATTTGGGGTGCCTGACATACATGATCATGATCCCTGCGTTTCTAAGAAATCCCGATTTGCAAAACCTAGTAACAGTCCATGAAACAGTCGTCCCTTGTAACATACAACTTGTTTTTATTCTGTTTAGTTTCCTAAGAGGGTGTGCTGAATTACCAGGTGTGCCGCAATAGCTTCCACCCATCAGATGTGAGGTGCAGAGAACTGGAAACTCTCGTGGAAATGGACTCATGCCATGCAATAGAGCTGGATTTATTACCATTGACAGTTGCTCTCTAGGGGGTCAGAATTCGAACCACTGGAGTATTCCAGGTCAGGAGACTGCCACGTTAATAGACTTTTTGTGGAGGTCCCCCTGAGCAGCAAAGGTTTGAACCTGCCTCCTGTCATATTTCATTGTGACAGAGAGCCCTACTCTCTCCCAAGGGAAGGAGCTCCCACATAAAATAAATGTCCTCCATATAGTGCCACCTTAATGACTATATAGCATCAATTGCAAGACAATGAAAAATGATTATTGAGCCATGCACAGCCCACCCTAGCATTTTCCTAGCGTTTTTAATTATACAGCACACAAGAAAAAGTAGAATTTTTTTCTTTTGTTTTACCTGTATGAAAGATAATCTTATCAGGATTTTCATAAAAGAGTAATACTATAGTCAAAAGATTATTCAATGCCCCTCCAGGCTCTTTTCAGAATTCAGGGTGTCAGCACATATTTTTAAAACCAAAAATTAAAAAAAAAGAAAAAGAATAAAAGAAAGAGAGAAAATAAGAACCCTGCATAACTTAACCCAGGTGCTAATTTAACAGAAGCTGAGAGAAAGATTGAGTCAGGAGAATGTTTCCCCAGAATGTAACTTAGCCTTTCACCCAAACTTTCCAAGCTCTCGTCAATGCACAGGATCTGGTGTTGACGTTAACATCATCTGACAGCGAGTAACTCAACCCTAAGCAGTTAAACATAAGCTACAAGTGTCTATTTTTACACACTTGCAGCAGTTTCCCCAGGAGCCTAGCCACCTTTCAGCAACTCCTCTGCATTCTGAGAGCCGTCCCCTGCTATGGGTGCTCCATTCTCTTGTTGGACACCGTTAGAAAGTTTCCTTCCAGTTCCTAATTACCTCAAGCAGCTGCCTAACCCAGCTTCCAGGCTCGAACCTCTGAGCCTTTTGAACACTCAGCATCATCACCGACTGATGTGGAGAGAGCCGCTGTGCCTGTCGGGAAAATGATAGTCCTGCTATTCACTGGCCTCGTGGGAAATGAGGCTGCCAGGCCCCTGTACACAGTCCTTTCCTGGGAGTGGAGAACAGCGGTCTAGAGGATGAGCCATTAGGCACAGAAAAAGGGAAGTGGCTTTGTTCTGTGTTCTATTCTTGGCAGGAGTTACGTCATTTGTTGAAGAGCCATCATCAACAGATCTGTATATACAATGTTGCAGCGTATTATGAGCTAAAAGCAGTCATGGCCAATAGCACTGACACTGACAACACAGTCTTAGCATAACTGTAAATCAAGGCAACACAAACACAATGCCTAGCTCCAAATTAAAACTTCCTTATTTCAGGAAATATCCCAGTGACAAATTTCCTCAAAAAAAAAAAAATGTTTTCTGTAGTCATTGGTTCTTTGGTTTGTCTAGAAGAATAAACCTATGGAATACTATAAACCTATGTGCTGATATAAGTGGGTGGAGTTTTCACTCTGACATCATTGGCTCACAAGATACTTAGCTTGCCCACGTTGTGCAAAATGAAAGAGACCATCAATGAAATTTGTCTGATTTCCAGAAAAAATGAAGAGTCTGCTAAAAACAAGAGGCAAAGGAAAAAAGGGAAAAACAAAGAAAGAAATCATTCGAGGGGGGAGGGGGAGAGAGTCTTATAGGACTGACCTTCATCCTAAAACTTTAACTTGGTTCCTGGTAAAGTTTATAGCAAATTGTCACTCAGTTTGAGACGCAGTTTCAAGCTTCTTTGCAGCCATTTCATCCTTTCTATTCACTCACAATGTTTTTTTTTTTTAAATCTAGTTTCAGTAGAAAGCTTTACACGAATGAGATTCTTTAATGAGAATAAACATTTGAAAATGGCTTTCTCTGATTGAAATCACAAGTAATCATTTCTCCCTTAACTTCCCTATTAATACCTTCCTACATTGAGTTCCCCTCACATTCAGTTCATTTACTTGGTAGTTTAGGAATGAGTTCCTCTTTCTGGAGTTTTCCAGGTCTTATTAAAATTTGCCTCTCCGTGCAACTATCCATGTATCACAGAACTGACAGATTTCCTTCAAAAAGGTCATCACATCTTTTATCCCCCAAAGCATGCCTTCTGCTTGAATTTTAGATGATTTTTATGGAAAAGAATTTTCAGAAGTGTGCTGACTTCTGGTATAATGGTGAGGTGGGGAGAGACGAATTTATTGCTGTAAAATCTGAGTTAAGGCCTCTGTTCAAAGTACGTCACTTCAGTCTTCCTGAGACTCAGGGTTTGCATCATGAAATCAACAACCTTCCAGAACTCAGATCTGTCACCCTTCCTACAGCCTTTCCTTATGATTCCCTACTAGGGTGCTACACCGTGTCTAGAGAAGAGAAAGAAGAGATGAGACTCTAGTCAAATACTAAGAACATTCCATTGAATCAACTTTTCCCATAATCATTTTCACCAAGATGGTGGAATGGTCCAGAAGAAAGTACTACGGGCCCATTCACTTGTCTATTTTTTTTTTCTGAACAGAATCCTGCTACATATATACCCCAAACTTGCTTCAAGCTCTAGATCTATCTGCCTGAACCTCCCAAGTGCTGGGATTTGCAGGTTTCTACAACTAAGCTCAGGTTAAGGGAAACTGGACTCTAAACATTGTTAATATACAAAATATTTGAACTAAGAATCCTATCTTTGTTTTCATAAGGCCCCTGACAATGAAAGAATGGGTTCGGACACACCTCTGAAATGCATGCTTTGGATGTCCTTCCCAGAATATTGACAGACTTCAGACATGTTTCCCCTGCATTTAGGATACACTCCAAGAAGTATTCCCAGTGCCAGGACAGGCACACATAAGACAGCACTGAATGTCTGGAACAACAACATCTTCAGCTGAAGCCAAATGTGCATTCAGCATCTTATCTAATACCTTCCCCAAGGCAGAGGACCAAGCAAAATTATGTGGAAGAAAGGAACAGAAAGCCAGAAAGACACATAGGGGAGAAAGCAAGTTTTTGGTTTTAAAGATTTAATTTAAAAAAAAATCTCCCTTTATGTTTACCAATTATCTTTTTGCTTTTATGTTTTCATTGTTGTACACACACATATCCCTTCTTGTTCACTTAGTGGTGAAATAGGAAGTGGTACCCGGGTTTTTGTTTCTTTTCTTTTTTTAATATTCTTATTGACCATGTTCACTAATTTCAAGTTGTTTTAACTAAGCCCAAGGTGAGATGGCACTTCCTGCCCCTTGTAATTGGGTTAAGACATGCATTTTATTTTACCAGTGGAATGTAAGCAAACATAATATCCATTGCTTTGGGGCAATATACATTGAGAGGCAATTTCTTAAAGACTTCCTTTTTTCCTATAGTTGTGATTTTTAAAAAAATCTCCAAACACAGATTTCATCAGCCTGACTCCAAACAGAAAACCTGAAGCAGACCCACCACAATGAACCAGACATAATGTCTCTTGTTTGGAGACATTAAGACTTAGGGGACTTTTATCGCAGTATAATACAGCCTTAAACCTATCTGACACATGAGTTTTTACCAGTCACGGTTAATTTAAGGAGAGCCAGATAATGTGTTTTAAAGTTCATTTTCCAGGATCTCTAATGTTAAACAAATAAACGAGCTTTTCAGAGACCTGTTAGAAGGACACATAAGGGTCTTCTAGGAGCATAGTTTACCTGTTACAGCATCATCTCAACAGACTTCTCTCCATATTAATACACTAACATGATGGTCAGAAATACAGAGAAATATTTTTGTCCTCATCACAGACATCTTAAAGGATTACTGTTAGCGAATAACTTTCCCAAGTATATAGCAGCTGTACGTTTGCCAGAAATAGACACCAACAAAACAGAATTATTATTGTCATGATTATTTTATCATCTTCAACATCCTGCAGTTGAGCGACTCATGATTTTTAGCAACAAATAAAATTTAGCCAGTTCAGAGCAAGAGTATAAACCTAACACTCCCATGAAGTTGAATCTGTAGAAATACATTGATCTCGTAGTATTTTTACACCCATTTCTTGAGCTGAGAAAAAGAACTAAATATACATGATTTCTATATTTAAAAAAAATGTTGCCTAGCCTTTTCAGAACAAAGTCTCATCCAGCTGTTGGCATCTTCCATGTAATAACATAATCACTAGCTCCAAGTCCCCTCCATCCCCTGTGTTCTGGAAATAGCCTGGCAAAGGTTTAATATGTTGTTTCTTAATCTGGCAAAACTCCCCTCCTAAACTTGACGTTCAGCCCATTTGAAGAAAAGTCAAAAACAAAAGTGTTTTCATTCTTCAATCCAGTGGAGTGGACAACACAGAACCTGGATGAGAAATAGCCCGCTCGATTTCCACTTACGGAAAGCAGAGAAAATAACAAGAGCAGATCCAAGCGGAAGAAGCATGGCTGGGTTCTGGAGGTTGACCATTATCGAGCCTTATGATGAACACACAAGCACCATACCTCAAGTAGACTTAGAAGCTATGACCGCTTATTATCACCACATATTAATACCAGAATAAAGCATACATTTCTGTGTACAGTAAGAGTCACTTCCATTGTTTCTTAAACATTCGTTTTCCTTTATTTGTGATAAAGGCTCGAAGGACCTCTCTCTTCACCATTTCTATTTCACCACTGTGGCTTTTTTGTTAAGAAGTCATTTGTCATAGAACAAAAAAAGCAACTGTCCCCATAAGAGTCTTCTTCATTCCGTCATCATTGCTTGAATCAAAATATCTTCAGTAAATAGGCATATACAGCAATATTATTTATACAACTGTGCCCCCTCCCCCAAATAGAGCACTGCACATGTCATTCACAGATTAGTAAAACTGTAGAAGGTGGTTTTTTTTTTCCCTCAGCTTTAAATAATTAATCTTCAGTTCACTGGAGGATGAATGATATAAGACAGAGACAGAGACAGAGACAAGAGACAGATGGGGAAATGGAGAGGGAGAGGAGAGGGAAGAGGACGGGGGAGGAGGGAGATTGAGATTGGTTATTTTGAAGCACAACCATGGGATTTAGCCCTCTCTGACCTGATGGTACTCACTATATCAACCAGGTTAACCTCAAAATCAGTGATCCTCGTGCCTCAGTCTCCCTAATTACCAGGATTACAGACAAACATCACCATGCCCAGCTGCAAGATAAAAAATATATTTTTATTTAAAGCTACTTAATTCACTTTTTTGGTTGGTTTATCTTTGAGACAGCGTCTCTCCATGTGCCAAGCGCTGTCCTCGAACTAATGATTCTCCTGTGTCCAGTTCCCAAGTTTCCAGATGCGAGAGTTTCCAGATGAGTACCACCATGCCTAACTCTGTAGTGATTCACAAGCTTCCAATTGTTTTCAGCCTTCTGATGAAGCAGTTTCACAGGTGGTATTGTTTTTGTGAAGGATTTTATAAAGAGAATCAATATCTGTAAGAATAGCAAGTGCATAGCATTATAAATAACTGACCCTCCCTTTTAAGTGAGACGTCTTTTATTTCTTTCTCTTTTCTTTATTGGACATTTTTTACTTACATTTCAAATGTTATTCCTTTTCCCAGTTTCCCATCTCCATTCCATCCCCATCCCCCGTCTTCTATAAGGATGTTCTCCCTCCCCAACTACCCTGCTTCCCGCCTCCCCACCCTGACATTCCCCTGCACTGGGGGATCCAGTCTTGGCAGGACCAAGGGCTTGTGAAAAGCCGTTTTATGCTTTAGGACAGGGTTTTCTGTATCAATCTAGATGACAGAGGCATGACAAAGATTAAGGTTTATTATGGAAAAGTTACTTGGAAGATTTTTCTTCAAACTATGTGTGTGTTTCCTCATTTGAGACTTTAGAATACTCTGTGGTTGGGTAACCACCTTAATGTGTTTTTTACATTTTTTTTATTGAAAATAGCTTTTTGTTCTCACAAAATTTATCCTGATTACTGTTTTGAATCCCCTCCCATCCAGATCCACTTCCTACACCGCCTTTTGTCTCTACTTGGAAAACAAGCAGACTTCTAGGGGATAATAATAAAAGAAAAGAAGAAAAGAAAATGAAAACTAATTCGTCAGAAAAGGATAAAAGAAACAGAAGGAAAAAAAGCACAAGAAATGGCACATGAAATAGTTACAGCTACAGACACCGCCTTGCTCAGTCACTGAACTGGAAGCTACGATATATGTGTGTGAAGGACTTGTAGGGTAAAAAGAGAGAAATACTCTGTGTGTGTGTGTGTGTGTGTGTGTGTGTGTGTGTGTGTGTGTGTGTGTTTGTAAAAAATAAAAATAAGACAAAATTAAAAAAGAAAAAAAGCCCTGACACACACTTTGCTACAAGGAACCCCAATGATACCACTGAGTTCCTTTTTCTTGGCCGTCTACTGCTGGGCATGCAGTCTACCCTTAAGAGGAGTTTGTTTCCCCAGTGAGGCTGCCTTAGAAAAAAGCAACATTTTCATTTGTGAGCAGTCATCAACTGGAGTCACTTTCTGGATTAGGGAATGAGGGAATGTGTCCACTTCTCCTTTCAGCTCTAAGAGCCCCCACCCCATCTCATGCAGACGCGGGCAGGTCCTGAACATGCTGTTCCAGTCGTGAGTTTGTATACGCATCGATATCGATCCTGTTGATTTCTAGGACCTTGCTGGTATTCTCCATTCCCTCTGGTTCTTAAATTTTTTTTTCAACATCCACAGGGTTCCCTGATCCCTGAGGGGGAGGATTTGGTGGCAATATCCAATATCTGATTTAAGGATGCGTGTTCCAAGGTCTCTCACTCTGCATAACGCCTAGCTGTGGGTCTCTGTATGTGCTGCTGCAGGAGCTTCCCGATGACGGCTGAATAAGGTCATAACACAGTATGGTTGCTTTCTTCCTTTAGGACACTAGTATTTGCTTCTATCATAGGGCCCTGGGTCATCCATCTAGTCTCAGGTTATTATTCACCCGAGCAGTGTCAGGTCACAGGGTGAGCCTTAAGTCAAATCAAATATTGGTTGGTTCTTCATACAAGCTTCGTGTCGCCATGGTCACAGTGTATCTCGTAGCCAGGACACTATTGTAGATCAAAGGCTTTGTGGCCGATAGGGATGAAGATGCCTTGGGGGTGAAGGCTCTTTGTAGGCACGGGCTCGACTCCTCCGTGTTCCGTGAAATGCTCAGGTGTCGTCCTCAGCAACGGGGCCTTGAATGTGTTTGTTTTTGTAACATTTGGACATGGGATTATTTTCTCCTTCCTGCTAAAAAATTGTGTGAAGTGAGAAAACTCAAATTAATTTAGAGAGCCGATAGGGCTGAATTTACCGTTAAAGCTCTAACAGCAGGGAGATCCTGGCTTCTTTGTCTACGGAGACAAACATGTCTGCTTTGTCTTTCATCGAATTGGAAACATTTGCTTTGATGACTGGGCCTGTTGAGTTGCCTGTTTTCACCAAACACCTCTGTCGTGTACATAACTGGCTTTGCCCATAGCCTGCCAGCATGAAACAGCGGCTGATGGACATTAGAAAACAGAAGGAGAAGCGGCTCTATTCAAAAACGGGAATAAAGCACCAGGCTTTGCAAACTAGGCTACAGCCCCAAACCACAAGATTATCTTGATGCATATGATTGGGAAGGACTAATTAGAAGAGAGGATGTCATTTTATTTTCTAACCAGCCTTCTCTGATCTGAAGCCACGACGCCTCCTCACTTGTTACCTAGCAACCCTTCTTTGGATATGTAAGATTACTCTATTCCTGCATTGTTATTCAATTTATTTGCAATTTTAAGTGTCTGAATTTTCTGTAGGATTATCTCAGCCTGGTGTGTTGGCCTTAGACTCTAAAATACCAGGAGCAATCTAGTAAGTGGACAGCAAAGCCCTTTGGTAGCCCTTACCTCCTCTAGGCTGAAACTAAACAAACCGTGAGGATTTGTCTTGGTCTAGGTGATTAAACCAGAACCCTCCCCCTCCACAGCCCCAGCCAACCACCCTCTGCCCAACCCAGAAATTGCTTTTATCTTGATGATGGAAAGAATATATGCAAGACTGGTTTCTTTTAACTCAGTGGAAAAATGACTATCAATTTAAACATTAACCGGTGTCCAATCTAATCATGAAGTTAAAAACAGAACTCGTTTCTGCACAGAGCAGAATTTCTCAGAAAATCAGCCAGCTAAACTTCAAGATTTCACCTAAACCCTAGCAATATGTAAATAAGTAATCAGCTACATTTGGAAGCGTACCTTTTAATCAGGTAGTTCAGATGCATAATCACCTCCAAATCAAACCGCCATTAGAGGCCATTAACTCCTGAAGGTAGAAAACTCAGTTGGCAGCCAGAATTCTATCAGGGACACTGGTGCTGTCTCTGCTCTTCCTTCTCGTAGAGTGTGGGCTTGCACTTAGCTTTTGACTCTCTGTGGTTTAGGAAGCTTTCATTGGTTGATTGATTGATGATTGATTGATTGATTGATTGGGGATGTTGTTGATGGTGGTGATGGGGTGTGTTGTTGTTGTTGTAGTCATGGTTTTTGCTTTTTGATTTCCTCCTTACAACGAGAACTGTGGTTCTCTCCTAGAACCAGATAAGAATTAGGAGGTTCCTTGAACAAGCAAGGAACACACAGCCCTTAAGTTATTTTTTAAAAATAACTGCCCGGTACTTGTTTTCTTGTAATTCTGCCTGGTAGGTCCCTTGAGAATTGCTTCTAACACTAAAAGTATAAAACTCCAGATGACCAACTGGATCTGAAACACAATGCAATACACCGTCTGATGAAATAACCAGCCGAAAGCAGTTTCACTAGGTCATTCCTCCTAAGAGCCCCCGGTTAAGGAATCCACATCCCCATTCATGGCAATTCCCAAAATAATCCCCAAATCTCTCTACCATTCTTTTGGGAGTTTATCCAGAAGAGGAATTTGAAAGCATGTGTCGTCTACCTCCTACTGTGCTGATTGGGGGAGGGGGAGGTTATAAGGGCAACAGGTGAACCTAAGTCCTAGGATACTGGAACAGTGGGATTTGTGGCCTGCCAAATTTAGATAACTCAATTACAACAGCCTCCATTCCCCCACCCCAAAAAAAAAAAAAAAAAAAAAAGAGCTGGGAGCTTGGGAAGGAGGAGGGTGGGCAGAGGTGACAGCAACTGCAGAATTTCTCCCCTGGGTCATTAGCCCTGTTTATATTTCTATAGCATAACTGCGTTACAAGCTAGCATGGTTATTTTTACCTCTGCCCCATCAGTCAGTGCAGAGGGCAGAGGTGAATGGCTATGAATTCACACAGCTGCCAGCAGCAAGAAGGCATTTGGAAAATAGTTCAGTAGCACTGGCCTTTATTTCCCTGAAAGATTCACTCTTCACCCTCCACCCCTCGCTAAACCAAGCCTGCACCCAGCCCGCTGCAAAGACTTCCCAGGTTTCAAGCAATTTCTAGTTCTTGTGCCAGCCGCCGGAGGTATGCAAAGATTTTTCTCAGCAGGAAGTCACTCATAGACATCACATGAATATTTAAACAATGGGAAGCCAGCAAAAAGATTCTTTCACGCTGCAGGACGATAGTGACTTCTGAAATTATCACAATTATCATTCCATTATTGCAAAACAAATGACCTGATTTATTATGCTCTGCCTCGCTCGTCTCTGGATCTCTTCCTGATATATTACACAACTGGTTACTTAGCCATTCTACACAAACAGCATTTGTATCGACTACTTCATTAATATTTTGATTATTATAAATCTCAGGAACTCAATCCACATCCTAGGCTAGAGTCAGCTCTCCCGGGAAGCATCCCTCCCTGAAGAAGAGCATCAGAATGGTACATGATGAGATAGTCTATGGGATGCTGGGAAGCCGGTTAGCTCACCTCCTCGCTCCCTACTGCAAGGAAGATGTTTCCAACAGCACAAAAGGCCTGCCAGGCCTGAATCAACAGAGGAAGGTGTTTGCATTTAAAAACTCCAGATACAATTTCTCCTCCCAACAAGGATTGCAGAGACGCAGATTTTCTTCTGTTTTCTCTCTGAGACTAACGGATGAAAAAGGAAAGCCCGGGAGGAATTATATACAGCAGGTAAGTCATCATCGGTAAAGTAAGAGACCGTACTGGAAGCCAGATCTTTCCATCTGCCCCCTTTTACACTCTTCATGTCCCCTGTAAAGCAACCCGTTAAATAGAACAAATTTGTATGCGCTCCTAGCGAAACTCAGCAGAGTTCTTTCTCACAGCTCACCAGTGACACAGTAGGCCAAGAGAGGAATTCTGGGGCAAAAAAGTAGAACAGCAGACTTGGCAAAAGTGGATCCATGCTAACATGCCTGCTGTAATGGGACAAGCCTTCCTCCATGGACCATTATCACAGTTTAATGTGTTTGCAAAGAGCATGCCTGCGACCCACTACTGACTGGAAATGGGCTCGTGGGTCAGGCTAGAGGTTGAAACTGAATTTCATATGCTGTGAAACGGCTTAGCAAATGATTTCTAGCTTTCCCAGTCCAATGACATCTTTAATTAACCATTTCCTCATTTGGGTCTCAGTATTGGTGGAAGGGTACAATGTTGTCATCTCTCCCCAGAATGAATCTAAAAAGTGGTTGCTCCAGGCAATGGCTAACAAAGCCTCTAGATAAAGTCACCTGACCCTGCTTGCCAACCCTAACTTGAACTCTATTGTGATCATTTGACTCCTAAAACACTATCCTAGAGTTGGGGAGGGAAACAAGCCATAAGGGAGGGAAGGAAGGAGAGACAGTAGGAGGGAGGGAAGGAAGCAGGGAAGGAATGTACGAAGTATCAGAACTCAAAAAACAGCTGGCCTTGCAGACCTTGTGATGTTCCTATTATAATAAGTACCTGTCAATGATACACAACATTACACATAAAAGAACAGGACACAATCCCAGTCCTTAGGGAGGTATAAATATCGAAGACATAGAAATCAAGAGCAATGGAGAAAATGAATTTGAGAGCCACCACTATGCTCTGCTAAGTCAATATTAGTTTCTTAACTGCTCACTGGATACCTTCACTGGCAATGTATGAAGGAAAAAAAAAAAAGCTAAGAATCCATTTCAACCTGTGCTTAGAGAATCAAAATCAGACCAAGACTCAAGAGCTCTTTAGACGGAGATTAGAAACTGTAATTCTTAGCCCTCTTCCAAATCCAATCCTACACAGAAACCCAAAAGAACTAAACAGAGAACAAGAGAAATACAGCCACCTGGTGTGCCCTCAGCTCAGGAGGCTAGAGCCTTGGGGAAAGATATTAAGGGAGGGCTTTTCCCAGACACAGGCTGGAAGACTATCTCAGGAAGACAGTTAGCTCTGCTTACAGTCAAGAGCTAGACTGGACTGACCTGGGAATGAAAGAAAATACCATGCCTGTTTCTTCCTATCTTCTACAGGTAGAAGTGGCCATTTTTCTCCCACAAATGATGCGGAAAAATGCTCTAATTAGCTACAGTTGTCTCCTTCATTCAAACTAAATCGAATAACACTCAAAAAGAGCATTTCTACCCTTTGTGTCTTTTCTTGTTGTAAACAAACCCAACTCCTTTGCAATGAACAATATTAATTGGTCAAATTAATTGTTGGGATAATTTTTCCATTTGCTAAATTTTTAGAGTCAACATTTTTTCAATGTTTGATGTTCCTAGCAATCGATGATTGTTAGCCAGACACAGGTCCATGTCTTTAACTTCAGCACATAGGAAGCAGGAGCAGGTAGATGTCTGGAAGTTCAAGCCCAGTGTGGACAGCATAGTGTTCCAGTCTAGCCAGGTCTGCTACATAGTGAGACCCTGTCTCAAAAAAATAAAAAAAATCAATAAATAAATGGTAGAATTGTTAGTGTTTTTCACACCTGAATAAGTGTGTGTTGGCGGGACCATAGCAGCAATGTGTAAGCACAAAGGTTGGAAACTTTGAAGGAAAACACAGGCTCGAGTTACAAAACTCTTGAAAGAGGGATATCATCTGTATTGTAAAAATGCTTTGTGTGTCAGTATAATCATCTATTGTCTAATGCAGACTCATATCTTACCACAAAGCAAGTTGTAATTGGTCTTTGGCACAACTGGAGTAAAGCAAGGCAGGATTCTTGGCGGATGTCCTTTAACATTCTCCTACTATCTTTGTGAGGCGTTAGTTGTATGCTTGTTTTTTTGGAGCAAAAGAAGATTTCTTTTTAATTAAGAGTAAAGATAGTTCACGGTGCCTTGCGACTCTTTCAGTCCATTTAGTAGTCAATAGTGATGCTAAGGAAGAGTTTCTCATGTTTTCCATCTTCAGTCCCAACAACCTAGGCAACAGAAGGGATGGATACCTCTGAACTGCTGTGAACCGTAGTCCCAGCCTCCTAAGATCCAGCCTGAAAGCCAATAAACCTAACTATAAACATGTTTCCTGTTCGAAGTGACTTTTTTTAAACTTATTTTTAGAAAATATCATAGATTTATACAATGTATTTTTTTTTTGTTCATATCTATCCTGCCTACCTCCAGCTCTCTGCTGGACCCTCAACATGTCTCCTTCTCACATTCCTGTCCTCTTTTTATATATTATATAATTAATAACTTACAGAGTCCAATTAACACATCAGCCAATATGCACAAGGGGATGGGACTAATACACTGGGGATTGAGCACCCTACCAGCAGACATGCCCCAAAGAAAAATGATAATTCTTTTACTCAGCAGCTATAAACTGCTAAGAGCTCCTCAACGCAAGTAGACTTCTCCTCCAAGCATTGTCAAGTTTTCACCAGCTGATTTTGTGCAGGGTGCGTGCAGGGAACCACAGTTGCTCTGAGTTCATATGTTCAGTGGGTCTGCCCTATCCAAAAGGTAAGACTTCATAGCATTCCTCCTCATTCTTGGGTTTTACACTCTTCCTGATTTTTTTCCACAGTGCTCCAGAAGGCTTTAATGGGAGGGGCGTGAGTGAGCCACCCAAGGATGAACAGTCTGAGTCACTTCTTCGAAGCTCTTTCACCAGTTCTAAGTCTCTGCATTAACAACTACCAGTACAGCACAAACCACCTCTGACCAAACTTGAGAACAGCACAAACCTGTGGACATGAATGGGGGTGAGAAAAAGCATCAGTGATCTTACCCAGTGCTGGACCCTACATCCTACAATAATATTGGCAAGCCAGGCAAGATGTTTAAAGGACAATGTGACAACATGACCATTTAGCAAAGCAACAAGAGTTCCTCCTAGGGTTCATGATTTCCACAGATCTGGGTTTTTAACCAGGTACAGAGCACTAAGCATCAAACCCCTTTTATGGAACGAGCCTCAGATCTGCTGAAAAGGTGGTTGTTTATCTCTATACCGATCACGCCACTGTTGTGGGAGTGGGTGTATCTCACCTAGCACGTCCATAACGTAGCATTCGGGTTCCAATGCTAGGTAAGATCAATGATGCGTTTTCTCCACAGCAGGCTACACGTCACCCTCTAGCACTATGAAAGATAGCTAGCACGTACAGAGTTTCCTGGTTGGTTCAAGATTCATTTCTCTATGTTCTCTATATCAACGTTTTGGTATCTTCAGCAATAGAATCCTACAAATTAATTATTGTAAGTTATTGTGGGCAACCAAGAGCAAGGGAAATAGATTTTTGTATTCTGGGCACCCTGGGTACTTTGGATACTCTTAGCTATGAAGTATCTCATAGCTAGTGCTGCAATTTTCATTTAATAACATTTAATAACCCATGTTTTCTGGTAACAGCATTGTTCACTCATGCAAGGTTCAAACTCCATTTTTTATTATTGTTTTCAGAAAATACATTACAAACTAATAGGTTTCCATAAGGCTTTTTTGTACATCTTTATATACTTTTTATCAAGGAGTTTGAAAAATCTAAAGGATGATAATCTTGTAACCAAATATGTGAGAAATATGGGACTTATCAAGATTGTCTTATATGGTATGGAATAGTCACTGTTTCTTCTGTGTCTATACATCCAGAATGATATCTAAAATAAAAATAAGAGTTCTGGTCTATGAAGAGCTATTAAGTACTTACGGAAATTTTAAAACTCTCACAAAGGATTCTGATGCCCAACTGAACCTGGAAAATCACAGATATACTCTGTCCTTAAGCAATGAGGATTCAATGATGTGAGAAGCAAACAGATTTACAGGTTTCCAAAGTTCTAAACAATGGCTGGCTTAAGTTCCCATAACAGAAGAATATCATTTCCAAGGGAAATCAAAGTAGAAATGCTATCAGCAATTTTCAGATATCTCCGAGCTGAATGCTTCGCCCACTTGGTACTGTTCCAACCTCTGAATAGGTGGGTCCAGTGCCCTTTGCAACCGTGGCCATTCATAGGACTCAACAGAATACATACCCCACCAGTCCTGTCATCAATTTTATAGAGCAATACTTTGGGTAGACAATTTGTTCAAGAATTTCACCTTGCAAATAGGTTAACTGGCAGAGAATAGGAGAATAGGAGAATATAAAACTGTCAAATAGAACCATATTAAATTGATGAGTTCCCAGAACAGAAAGGACATAGCATGGCTCACTATTTCCCAGTCATATTAAAGAAAGTTTGAAGAATAAAAACCTAAAAAACAAAGAAATGTGATTTCTCCAAGTACATAACCATGAAATAATAGACAAGAGAAATAGGTCTACAAAAAAATGTATAACATTTTCTGACATTACCAATGTAGGAAAATACCAGTTCTCTAGTTAATTTGACAAGATAGTACAAAATATCTGAAACAAAATGATCCACTTGGTTGTTTAAGAGCCATGAAAGTATATTTTCTTTGCGCTTGGCACCAGGCTAATTTGGCCAGCATCTCGCTTAATTAATGCTCAAAGAAACTATGAGCTGTTTAGTATTGTTAGCTACACTGTACAAATGATGAAAATGAAGCACCGGAAAGTAAGAAGCTTACAAAAGACTATATAATTAGCAAGCAGGAAGGCAAAATTTCAAATCAAGGCACTTGGTCCCAGAGTCAATGATGTTAACTATTGGGGTCTGTAGCCTGTCACCTACTACCCAAAAAAGCTGTCTGGTCAAGCCATGGCTTCTTACAAAAGCCCTTTTCATCATCTCTTTCCATCGAGGTAGGTATTTTCTTGCCTTCTTTTTTCTCTCATCGAAGATTATGTATCTACTGTTTTATTTTCTTGGGGTCCTGTATGTTTTCAAACCAGGAGGTCAACATATAAAACATAGATTAACCTGATTATAATACGTTTAATTTAAATGAGAAACATCCCACACAGCCTCCCCTCTTTGAACACTTGGTCCTCAGTTGGTGGTGCTGTTTGGGAAGGTTGTGGAACCTTTGAAGTATGTCATTGAGAACAAGCTTTGAGCTTCATAGCCTGACCCCATTTCCTGTTCACGTTTCCTCTCTTTCTTGTTGCAGCACAAATGTGATCAGCCTGCTTACTGACTGCCACACTGGCCCCGTGTCCCTGCTACCATGCTCCTTCCATGATGTGGGACCAGCATCCTTCTGGAACCATAATCCATTCATTATAAGCCCTTTCTCCCCAGAGTTGATTTTTTTTTTTTTTTTTTTTTTTTTTTTTTTGGTCAGAGTATTTTATCACAGCAACAGAAAGGGAACTGATACAATGCAATTCTACTTAATCACAAGACAGAAATTTGTAATTCAAAGCAGTATCTTACAGGCATTCTGCCCACTAATAATCATGGTTGCAGTCCTTAGTATATACTTGTTTCATGCATATACATCTAGTGCCAACATCTGCTTTAGAACTGGAGGCTAATGTAAATCTATTGAATTGTGAAGAAACACAAGCTTTCCTACAACTGTGGCCCATAGGCCAGCCTCATACTTGTAAGGTTGGTGGGCCACCACAGCTCTCATAGTTCTTTCAAGTCTCAAACTATTAGAATTCCCCTACGATGGGTCCTATTGGCTAAGAAGATCCTTTTTCTTCTCAGAAAAAGGAAGCCTTGCCTGTCCCATGAGTGATTTACAAAAGGCAGCCACTTCCTAGACATTCATCTATAAGAATCTACCTTTCACTCCGTGTGACAGAATGGTCAGTTTGGGTGAGGTGCTACGCTGCGTAGGGAAAAGAGCTTCTTATTGGCTCATTCATTGCCTATGTATACCAAGCTGCAGGCCTAGACCTACATGGAATTCTGGCTTGCAGGGAGAACCTACAATTTGGAGTTAAAGCTTGTTGAAAGAAAACTGGCAACCAAACTGGGAAATGACTTTGTAGTTTCGCAGATTTGTCTAAGGGTATTTCTACCAAAAAAAAAAAAAACCCTCTAGTTAGGCAGCTTGTATTTACCAAAAAAGGACAGTATGATTTGCTGTTCCACATGTTCTTCAATATGACCTTATCAACTATGGCCATCCCTCAGACTGCAAGGCACCTAACACTGTAGAGTTCTTTTCTAAGATTTAAGTTTACACTAGCATGTACATGTATACACTCAAGTGCCTGCGAAGGCAGAAATACAGCATTTGATGCCCCTGGTCTGCAGCTACAGCCCGGCATGCATAGTAGAAACCAAACTTGGGTCCTCTGAAAGAGCAGTAAGCAGCCTTAACCATCAGATCCTCTCTCCACCTGTAACATTGTGACTTCCAGGGCTAGGCCAAACAGGAGATTAGCCTCAAACTGCCCTTTCCAGGATACGGGAACTTAGTACCAGAAAGGCACTGTGGATCCAGCATGGATAGGTTTTCTTGTCACCAGCCCTCAGCTGAGATGCCAGCCCGCATCAATGACTATGCCTTCAAAATGGCCTCATCTCCAGCTACATTGTGACTCCGGTCATAAGGTATCTCAAGGAAAAGCCACCTAGATGAGCATCATGAGCCCTCGGAAACACAAAAGATAATGCATTTTTCTTATTATTGTTGGTCATAGTATCGGAGGATAATTTGTTATCCAGCAACGGTAACTAAAGCCCCCAGCCTGGAACCAAGCTCAGGAGTCATCTGCTACATCGGCAAGTTTGGGACGACGGCAATACAGAGCTCGAGTCGGGTGGTTTGAGTCACCATCTCCAAGTCACCGCCTTCTCTGTTCTGTAAGTTCAGAAGCTATAAACCTCCCGGAGAGCAAGCTGAGCCTGCCCAGGGAAAAGCCACCTCATAGATGATTAGAATGTAAGTGGATAACGAGCCATTTGAATTATCTGCTCTAGTTCAAACACATGCTGTTGCCAATATGCTGTGGCAGCCAGCTAACATCTGAGCATCTTTAATTTAAATTGCATATACTTAACTTGAAATGGCATCTATACTCCGAAACTAAGAATTTACTGTACCATCATCAGAACATGGGAGAAATCATCTCTTCAGGAATTTCTTAAATTTGCCTTTTGACTGCACTCTTATGTGGGAGCGGCTCAAAGCCTGATGGCTCCCAGGTCAAACATTTGAGGGTATGAGATGTAACTCCTATTCCAATCAGTTTGTTAATACGCATTCTGCTTCCTGTCTGCATATGGGAACGGACTGATTCCCAGCAGCTTGGCTCTCATTCCCTTATAAACACCACATTTGTATCTGTAACCTTAACAATAGACACATTCGCCAAGCCAACACTTACCCTATCTGACTTTACAAAATGCAAGCCTTTCAAAAAATTAAAGAAAGGAAAAAGAAAAAAGAAAGCCAAAAGAAAATAAACTTTGAGATAAAATGGAAATAGTACTCGAAATAAGAACACTAAAACTTTAATATAGCATTTGTAGATTTCAAATTCTAGTCTCAGGGTAAAAACAATATGTGCTAGGTATGGTTCCAGCACTGAAGAGGCTGAGATCACTAACCCAGGACAGCCTGGGCTAAATAAATTTGAGAGGAGGAACTTGCCTCCAAAGAACAAAAGAAGAAACAAATATAGCAAAAACATGTATTATCTATTCAATTTAATTAGCTACTTAAAAAATGGTGGGAAATCATCATGTAATATAACTCATTTCAGCCATCATCCGATGTCTCCTTCCTATCTGACATTAAAAGCAACTAACATTCCCTGTTCTCATCACCAAAATAATTCCCCTTGGAATTTTACAGTTGCCCTCCCTTCACCCTTCCTTGCCTTCTAGGAAGCAAGGTCTAGCGCTCAGCCCAACCTAATTCCATGGTCAGCTAGCTCTCTCTAACCTTTCTGGATCAACTTGTCTAGCCTTACTTTATACAGAAATAATAATGACTCCTGCCCAAAAAAACACAGAGATGAGCTGATAAAATGACCAGACACTAAGTAAGTGCTTGGTAAAAAAATTAATATTTAACTTGCCTTTTCTCAGTTTTTGGAGACAGTTTTCTCTACATATCTACCTGAGCATGACCATAGACTCCTAATCTTCACGATTCAAACTTCAGTGTGTTGAGCTTACAGGCAGACACCATTATACCATCCTAACAAATACTTCATACTTCAGGGCCTAAATCTCTTTTGCTACCTTAAAAAAAAAAACAAAAAACAAAAAAAACATCAACAACAAAAAAAACTTGTCCTGAAAGGCTAGATTTCTACAGAGATCCCACCTTCTCTTCTTTCTCTCTAACTTGCTACTCCCCTCAAATCATCACTTTCTTCCAACCTGTCAATGACTATTTAATCCTAACCTTTCTCGAGATTTAATTTCTGTATCACAATGTATCCAATTCTAGATATTAGAGATCCTAAAATATATGGTTCATGAGTGAGTTTGTCTATGGGTGATGAATCTGAAGGTGCTGGGACAAAAAGACATTATAATTGTGAAGTTAGAGAAAATGAGGTCTGGATGTCAGGTGGCTTTGATCTACCCATCCTAACCCAACTCTATCTCACAAGATCCTCAGGGATTACGTTAAAGGTTCTCAGGTGCCCTGTCTTCTGACATGGTCTGACTAATGGAGATCACTGGGATAACACAGGACAGAAGGAAGGAGGCAGTGGAATGGAATTCTTTTTGGCTCCTCTGTTGTAGTAAATCTCCAACCCCAATAAGCCCATGCAAAGAACACACAAATCAGTTATATTTATGAACTGCACCCCTAGATTGGGCAGATATACCCTACACTGTTCTATTCCCCAGCTATGAGATCCCTTGCTACTTACGGTTCCTCCAAACCACGTGCTTCTGTTCCATCTTCCTTCCACCTCATCTTCCTCCAGCTTCTTTTCCCACCATCCTCTATCTTGTCCCCTCTTTCCTTCCTCTCTCTCCTTCTCTAAAACTTCCAGTCACACCTTTCCCTTCCACTGCCCAATCACAGGCTCTACCCTTTATTTTCAGTTAAACTGGGGAGCAGGTTCACATGGAATCAGCTGAGTGTGTGATCCACTCCTGGTCAGGGGCAGGACTAACACCAAAATACAAACAGCACCAAGGCAACCCACAACAGCAGCTTCCTGTGGTGTCAGGTTCTGTGTGATAGCTTCATTTCTTATCTCAGTATCATACCTTCCCTTAGAGCAATACTTTCCATAGCACAGTTCTAGGCTTTGGGTCACTAGTACCAGGGCACTACACTAACCTACCTTGACCTTGAACCCAGTCCCCTCACTACAGCCGTCTCATTTGACCCTAATTTTAGTAAGCTATTTGTCTTCTGTGGGAACCCTGACTTGAAACATTCTCCATTAGAACACTTCCTTTCCTTTTAAAAGTTGTAAAATTGACTAAAGACATTAAAATAGGTATAATAAAACTATACCTAAAAAAAGAGAAAAATCCATAATCCCATCATACTATTAGAATTTATTTGTGTCAGGTCTTAGTTACTTTTCTATTGCCGTAAGAAAGCACCATGACCAAGGCAACTTATTGAATTTAATGAGGCTTTACAGTTTCAGAAAGTGAGTCCATTACCGTCATGGAAGGGAACATGGCAGCAGGTAACTAAGATATTGCTGTATCAGTAACTGGGACATACACCCTAATCCACACATATGAGGCAAACAAGGAGGGAGAGCGAGAGAGAGCTAGGAATGGTATGTGCTGCTTTTCAAACTTCATAGACCACTCCCAATGACAAACTCCTGCCAACAAAGCCACACCTCCTGATCCTTTTCAACTAGTTCCACCAACTAGGACCGAGCATTCAAATATTTGAACCTGTGAGGGCCATTCTTATTCAAACTATCACACGGGGTTTCCGATACATGCTTAGTTCAGTTATAACTAATTTATAGCATTTCATGTATTTTTCATTTGTTATAAAATAAGCATTCTTCATCTTGCGATGTAATCTTTTAAACACTAATTTTAAATGCTTCATAGTACTGTATTAGAGCATTTTAGAATATGCTGCACTTTTCTTGATTTTTCTCATACTGCTGAGCATTTGGCATACTCTTTTCAAGTGACCTTCTCATGCATACATCACACATACCATTACACATATGTCGATTTCCTTTCCATTTCTCAACTAGTCTTGTTAAAAGGCAATTTTCATAAATCCACACATGTTCTGGAATTTCTGGAATTTAACTATTATTTTATCATAATAGTTATATACATATTATATATTATATATTATATACATAATAACTAAATCACTACCACCTTCTAATTATCAAGTCTTCTTGACCATGCTTTCCTAACAGATAATATTAATGATTTTCAGCGATGTAAAAGTGTATGTAAAATTGGTGATAGAAGCTTACAAAGAATCTTTATATAATCAGAAGTGAATGAGGATTGCCACACGATTTTTTTTCCCAAGTACCATTAAAACCCAAATCAGGGAGCAAAGTATTTGAGGCCAAAAGATGAGCATTTAAATTAAACAAGTAGAGAGTGCCTCCATGCTATCACTATCATTTCCGTAGAGCCTCTAGTTCATCACCAGCAAGCTGATAATTATGCAAGACTTTCTGATTTTTCTAACACAGTCTTGTTTTCTTCTTGGAACAATCATTGGGGGCCTCTAAAAATAAATAACTAGAAAGAAAGGAAGGAAGGAAGGAAGGAAGGAAGGAAGGAAGGAAGGAAGAAAAACCACCCCCTCTGAACCACATGTCACAGTATAAGACATGGCCGTTGTAAACAGAAATTAGTCATACAGAAGTCAGACCAGCTCTTTTACAAGGTATTCACTTCAGAACACACCTAGTAGCTAGACTCTGGAACTTGAAGTGGAACTTGAAGACCCTTACCAAGGAAGAGACACCTTGGTCCAATACTTTCTATTTCCTTGCCTATCGGGATATCTGTAAAATACAAGGAATACAGTCAGTCTCCTTGGAATATAAGCAGAAACAAGGGCCCAGAATGAGCTATGGGGCTCTAGCTTTATCCCATGACTGCCGGATCACAAATCAATACTCAGAGCAAGGGCCCAGCGAAATGAGAAAGCAGAGAATACTTGGAGCCTCTTCAACCTCAGGATCCGCCCTCTGTAGCCTCCCTGCCTCTGCCTTCTTTTTCCTGTCTCCTAATGCCCAAGGTCCCTCACAGTGGCAGAATCCGATCATTCTCACCTAGCCTGTGTTCATTTCCTAAAGCTAACGTCATAAAAAAGAAATCTTGCCTGTGACGAAAGGAGAATAATACATCATGTTTCTGTTTGGTAACTTAAGCAACGGCCATTCTCCCTCCCTAATAGCAGCATCCCTGGTTGGGGGATAATTGTGAGTGTTCTGGAACATTTCCTTCTTTCCTGAACTTTACTCCCTGGCCTTTCACATACTGGCCTAATTCCAGAAGCTAGAGGGGTGGGGGGTCTTCTGTTCAGAAGAAGTCCCTACTTAGTCTTCTGGCTTTTCCCATGAAGCCATAGCCATAAAAAAGCTAGTGCCATGAGGCAGACAACCCAAAAAGTCACAAAAGCCCCTCGATCCCTGAGCAGGTTAAACCAAGCTTTCAGGTCATTTTAAACCATAACCATTCTTTTCCTGAAACCATGATGTGTTTTGGACACCTTCTCAATAGTATGCCTAATATTTGCAGTATCTGAACAATCAGCTCTGTTGAGGTTTTTATCCTGCTTCATTTAAATACAAACATCCCAGGCTGAATCTAGAGTTCTCGATGTCAATGTCAATGACATCACCTGGTGACATCGCTGGTCCTCCTGCCTCAACCTCCTAAGTGCTAGGCATTACCATGCATGGTTTACTGGTGCTGGGAACCAAAAGCAGGAGTCTGTGCATGCGAAGCAAACACTCTAGTAAGCAAATACTGAACTGGACCCTCAGTCCAAGTTTCGTTTATTGCTTGTTGTTGTTCTGAGATAGGATTTCACATAGCTCAGGCTGTCATATCTCAGTCTCCTACACACTGTGGTTATAAGCATGCACTGCCATTCCCAGACCCATTGAGTTTTTAAGTGGCACAAATAGAGAATTTCTTTTCTGCACTAGGTGTCTCCATTCATGAAAGGCTTGTGTAAAGATGGTTTTCTTACCCAGGGGTCAGCCTTGGGCAAACAGAACTTCAGCACACGGAGAAACAGCTGTTCAAGTCATCTCTCAAAACAGTGATCTGTACCTATCTGAAAAGTGGCCTAAATCCAAATCTAAGAAGGCATATTAAATGTTTCTTATCACAGCGTTGCCTGATTCCAAGGTTCCGTGAAAACAGTTTATGAAATGTGGACCACTTTATACCACTAATCACAGGGGCACGTATGTGTTTCTTACATCACCTTTCAGAAGACAAAATTTTTTAGAGCAAAGGCTATCTTTTTAACTTGCCGAACATCACCGATATCCATACCGAATGCTTTTGCTGTTTATTTAAATCGGAGAGGCGTGGTGGTTCCACTCCCCATGCAAGGTCACATATACCATGACAGGACCCCACCCCAGGAAAGCTCAACCTTCCAGAGAGAGAGAGAGAGAGAGAGAGAGAGAGAGAGAGAGAGAGAGAGAGAGAGAGAGAGAGAGAGAGAGAGGAGAGAGAGAGATTTTCCAACTATTCACAATTCCTAAATCTGATATTAAGATCAAATTTCACTCATGTAAAAAACCTTAACTGCAGATACAACTGTTCAAGGGCTCAAGTTTTACAGCCCCATTCCAAAAACAGTAGCCGAGAGTTGGTTTCAGATTTAGATTCCTTTGCTAATCTGCAATTTTGGAGTTAGGGCAGAATTGCTTGACCTTTGTACAGTGAACCAGCTGTCCCTCTTTGAGTCTCCTCCTTAACCTCACCCTCCCCACCCAGCTCCCTGGGTTCACCTTCCCGTTCTTTGTTCAAACTCCTCCTCCGCCAGGTACCTTCCTACTAATTTGCCCTCTCCACCGCTGGCCCTGTCTTGCCCTTGGAATACTATGTATTCAAGTCCCTGCTTCTCACAGAGAGACCGAAGCATTCTTGCTACTCTCACATAGTTCCAGTTACAATGGCACTGGGTCTCCCAGGAGGAACTCAGTCTTCTTCAACCCCTGGCTCAAGCTCTTCTGATTCTTCAACTCACAGCACCTCTGTGCTACGGTTGTTTGTTTTCTTCCGGTAGAAACTAGTATCTAAGTCTTCTGCCTCCGATCACTCCTAAGAGGTTAATAGCTTAGCAGCTACACATTAGGTAGCCTCCTACATGTGAAGACGAGAACTTCTGTCTGCACTGCAGAAGTTTTGCCAAGTGTGAGGCGTATTTGCTGCAAGCTTCTCAAGGCTACTCTTGGCCAGTCATACAATGTGGTGACGCCTTAGGGCACAAATGTTGTAAAGTTATGAAACGTTATCTACACGTGGCCATGAGCAAGATGGAGACCAAGTACGAAAGTCTGAGCCCTAACGTGTGTGAAGGAATAAACACCTCTTAGAAAGTACCCAATAAATACCTTCTTTGACACATTCCGTAGTAAGATCGAGGAAATGTCAGTTAAGTTTACATTATTTATTTATTATTTATTTATTTATTTATTATCTATTTTAACTGTTGAGGGAGGCATGGGTGCCACAGCCCGTCCTTGGAGATCAGAGGGCAAGCTGCAGAGGTTGCTCTCTCTTACCACCTTGTCTGTACTAAGACTGAAATTGTACCAACAAGCTGGGTAGCAAACATCTTTATCAGATGAACCGATAAGGGTGACCATCCCAAGTTGACCCTTTGCAAAAGTCAGAACTAGCTAACATTGAGAATATACTATCTATCTCGTGTCAAGCTGAGAGAAGATAGAGAGATGAGAATACTTCTGACCTTAAGTGATCACAAATTATTCCAGGGGCAAATGAACCTCTAAGGAATATGTAAAATGAGAAGGGATATGTAGGGTTTCAAACATTTGTGCCTCGCACCTCTATTGCCTAAGGTGTAGCAAATGCCATGGTGCCTCAGGGTCCAGTTCCCTTATCTTACCTCCCTCCCAGCCTACCTCACCCCCACTTTATTGAAGGTTGGTGAGGAAACCAGTAGTGTCCAGATTACTCCTTAGGCAGAACAGCGGAGCCTATCTGAAAGCTGGTTAACACCCACAGTGGGCAACCCAAATGCTGGAGTCAATGGCTTATGTATTTGATACAAATGTGGTTTTTATAAAACAAATTAGAGACTTTTCAGTTCCCACAATGCATCTAGTACACACACTCACACAGAGACACACATAAACACACACACACACACACAGGATAAATAAAAAGCACAGGAAGAACATTGCAGCTCTCAATGGATAAGGTAACTTGTATTTTATGACAGTCCTTGCTAGGACTGTTATTGTGTGCAGTTTGGTTTTTGCTTTTTTTTTTTTTTTTTTTTCAGAATACATGGATGGCTCTTGACTTTTCCACAGGAAACTGCTAACTCTAGTTATCTCTGAGTAGAAAAATCCCTTGCTTGTCTGCCCTAATCCTCCTTTCATTTGGAACATCATAAACAAAATTAAATGAAGTTATACATAAACAATAACAAAGGCTCCCGCTGTGACAGATGGACCTATCCCGCCATCCCAGTAGATATTATCTCATGAATGATTCATTGTCTTTGCTTTAGCGTAGAGCCTTTTGTATTTTGCACACTGAAGTGAATAACCATTAGTAAGCTTTATGCGTTGCACTGTGTAAGTTACCGGGAGTCTACTGTAATACAGCAGGTCCAGAGATACCTGGGGGTGGGGTAGAGGCTGCTCTAGTTATTTCTACCTCAATACGAGCTGTAGGTAATCAAGCAGGAGTAAAACTAACTCTAAGCTGAATTAGGCTTTTTCCCTTCCGTGTTTAAAAATGGAGTATGCGTCTTGATCAATGCCTTAAAGAAATTAGATCTCTTTTCCTATAGACATAGTAAATATTTTATACATTTAAAAAGGAGAATTAATCATGAAAACAAGTTAAATACCAATCCTACGGAGATAGGCGAGCTTGTAGATCTAGCCCCTCTGTACCCTTAGAACTGCATCTCAATTGAACGTGCGTCCTATTTACCTGGTGTGGGGACAAAACCAAACCAAGATTTCCACACATCAGCAGCTGAACATGACGTAATTGGTTCTGAACAATTGCTGGCCACTTTTCAGCCACCTAATGTAAACTTTTTTTTTTCATCGCAGATGCTTTCCCCCACAACTGCTTTGTGAAGCAAGGTATTAGATTCCAAGCATGTCACAGTGATGAAGTAAGTCACAGAGACAGACATAGCTGCAGAGACTGCTGCCGCTACCGCCCACTCTTGGCAGAACACAGAGGTCAGGTGGGAAGTCTCTCGGGCTCCCCTTCTCTGCTTCTCCAATCCTCCCGTGAGCCTAAGTTATCAAGCATGCGCAGAAACTGCTGGGAGAGACAGCCTGGTCCCCACCCTCCTGTGGTCCACTTCCCGCAGGGCAGCGAGGCCAGTCCTGGCTAATCATTAACCAGTGCAGGCTGCAGGCTGCAGTGAGTGGCTGCTGAGTGTTCACACATCAGGCCTCAGAGGGAATGTTGCCTCTAGGGTCTTCCTTCATGTGTTGGGAATGAGGAACCCAGGGAAGACTTGTTTTAAGATCTCCCCAGAAATTTAACATAGTAAATTAGTCTGGCCATTTCAGCCAGAACTATACCTTGTAGTGTTGCCTATGCTAACGTCTTGAGATAAAGCTATGAGCTGTGAGCTGAATGTAACCTAATCAGTCGAGTATCCCCTTAGGTCGACGAGGACAAGATATATGCAAATATTATGGAGAAAAGGTACATGCGGCTGTGCTAGACAAGGAATTCATACGGACCAAAGAAACGTTTTCCCAAAATTATAAGGACGAGAAGCAATAGTGTGGCTTACCCCAGAGCAAATGAATAAAGGTCTTAAATTGCAACACCAAGAGAAGAAAACACAAATGTTTTAAAGTGGGTTGACTTTTGCCCCAGTTCTGAACCGCGTTGATAAATAAACTAAAGCGGCTAATTAGCATTACTTGGGCTCTAGCAGCACACCGCCCTATGAGTCATTTTATGGTGTTTTTTAACAAGCAAGGTCATTAATCCAAGATAGCACAAACCAAATAAATAATTTAGACAGCAGCCTACTGCACGTGTTTCAGGGTTCCTTGACTGACCTTTGAAAGGCACGGCTCCTTCACATGACTGCTGGCCAGTGAGAATGAAGTCAGAGCAGAGGCCAAGGTTAGGAGATGAAGAAAGCTGCCAGTCCCATGGTCCCCTCTGTCCTTTTGTTCCCTGGCTTAACTCGCAACCTCCTTACACCAGCTGAAGGAAGGCCACTGTGTACTCTTCAGTCAGGACATTGGCTGACAGGGAAGAAGAACCCTTTCACCCAAGCAATAAATAATACTGTAAAAAAAAAATTACCTGTATAGAGCAGAAGATAGTCATCCAGGTGCCTTGAGCTCTGTTTGAAAATGTAGCTTGTGGGTAAGAGTTCTAAATGAGCTGGCTTTGACTCACTGTATGGCAAGCAGCTCTGGAGCTAGATTTGTATTCGAATCTAATTGTCATTCGTTAGAAAAATATGGGCCTCAGTCTTCTCCTCTGTAAAATGGACGACATAACATAGGGCTGAAAATTGGAGTCCGGAGAGAACACTTAGCAGGTAAAGTACTTGTTGCCCAGACAGAGAACCAGAGGTCAATTCCTAGCATCCACATTGTTGCCTCACAATTGTCTATGGCTCCAGTCCCAGGAGACCGAAAGTCCCCTTCTAGCACTCACAGACATCAAGCATGCATAGTACACATGCATGCATTCAGGCAAAATATTCATCCACATAAAATAATGAAATCGATAAATCTTTTTAAAATGAAAAAGGAAAGGTAAGCACGTTTTTCTCACATACTGAAACAGGCCTGATTTGACATAGATTATGTTCAATAAATCCTTGTTGTTACTATTAATAGTAGTGCCACAAAACATCAGAATACCATGAGGACATGCACTTCGACTGTCAGAGTAACTGATGTCTTCATTTCAACAGTTGCAGGTACCTGAAGCAAAACTGTTAGGAGGGGCAGAGACAAGTATGTGTGACAGTCAGTAGACTAAGCATGTGCTCCTGAGTCAAACAAGGGCCAGACCCCACCTCACTTGAGCCTGCTTGAGAAACGGAGCTACCTGTGACTAATGTCACCAATTCATCATCTAGGAAGCATAGCTTGTGGTTAAAAAAAAAAAAACTGCTCAGTTAGGAAAATTTCAAAGGTTTTGTTATTCAAAGAACAAGATGTTCATGGAACCTCTATATTCTGTATTATTTCTTATAATTGCATATACATATCTATGCATAGATATTTATGTATGTATATGTGTATGTGTATACACACATATATATGTATAGATGTATATGTATATTGTATAATTTGCATGTATGTATATGTACATATATATATACATATATATGACTGAATTTATAGTTACTTCAAAATTCAAAAGGAAAACTGCACAAATTCCAACTTGATTAAAAAGGGATCTTGAGACAACATACCTAGCCCGCACCCTTCTTTCACATTAAAATCTGAGAACAAGAGATGCTCAAATTTGTAGCTGGTCACTAGATTCAATGCAGAAATATAAGTACAGTAATAAGTTCTTTTTTAACACTTATTTATTTATTTATTTAACTTCTGGTGTCGCTTCAGACACACCAGAAGAGGTAATCAGACCCTATTACAGATGGTTGTCAGCCTCCCTGTGGTTGCTGGGAATTGAACTCAGGACCTCTGGAAGAGCAGTCAGTGATCTTAACCCCGTGCTAAGTTCTTAGTGTTGGCCCCTGTCTATTACTAGCATGTGGCATGCTACCCGAAAGTCTCATAGAGTGAAATGAAAGGATTGAGGCAACAGAACTGGGTCATCTCCAGCTTTGGCTGCCAGGATGGCAAAGCAAGGTGCCAGTAGGGCCCTTTGACTCTCGCTGGGAAAGTCTCTCTGATTTTTCCCAACTTCCAGTGGCCCAGACCTCCTCAGCTTGTAGGCGCATCACACAGCATTGTCGTGCTCTTTGGGGATCTTCACATCATCTTCCCACTCTATGTGTGTCTGCATCCAACTTTCCCTTTCATAAAATCTGTGGTTACAGGGGTTAGGACCCATCTGGACAAATTCATCTTAAATTAATTGCCTTCATGAAGACCATACTTTAAATAAAGTCATATACTGAAGCATCAGGAACTAAGACTTCAGTATGTCTTTGGAAGACAATCCAACTTTCAACCCAGCATAGTAGACAAGCAATAAATATCTTTTCATTAACAGGTGAGCTAAGTGAATATAACTAGCATTGTGTTTCCAAATATTTTGGAAGGCCCTCCCTGAGATGTTATACACGTTAGTGGGGAAACTTAGTTTTTAGTTATATTAATAAAGAGTTTAAGAACAGATTCAGAAGAAACCTCGAGAATAATTTTATTAGTGTTCAAAGGCAAAAAACTCCAGGCAGGCAAACTGTAAATTGGAGCAGTTTCTAGAAGAGGCCGTAGGTCATGTCTTTGCAGTTAGATCTGGAGGTCAGCGAGCAAACTCATGAATAGGCAGGCATACAGCAATGGGGTGAGAGAGCTTCAGAGAAAGAGTGAGGTAGCCAAAATGTCAGAGAAAACATGCAAGTGAAAGAGAGAAAAAGAAGAAAAGGAACACTTTGCTCAGTAGCTTAGAATCACCACATGGCTATAAATTCATAAGCAACTCGATAGGGGGTGTGGATTTGGGGAAGGAAAAGTACATCATCCCATTAGAGAAAGAGTTAGTCCTCTCATGTCTTTAGCATGACTTAAGCCTACCTGAGAATTGGCCCTTTAGCTGGGTGATTAACCAGATAAACTCTCTCTCCAAGGAGGATCCAAAGAAGTATTTCTACCCACAGGTAGATTTTCTTCTTATTACTCGGAGGGCATAACTCTCAATGGGACTCCAGTGCTATTCTAACCATGGCAAGCAATAAAATAAATATATCAACGCATTGTTAATTTAACCCCCACCTCAAAGGAGGGAATCTAAACTTGGAGAGTTACAGACCTAGGAAAAGGCAGGGCTGAGACTTGAACCCATAGCCCCAGCATTCTTAGGTAAGATCCATCTATCACACTGAAAGAAAAGTTGGTAAGCTTTCTTATTATCTTCTGTTTGAGTTTTGATTCAAGAGTCAATGGTCAGGATTTTTTTGTTCGTTTTTGTTTTCTTAAAGTATATCATTATCTTTATATGGTAGGAGGGAAGACAAATAAAAGTGCTGATTGTAAAATTTAAGAGTAACTTGCTAGTCAATGGTCGTTAATCAATCTATAATCAATTTATAAACTCCGCTAAACAATTAACTTGTTAGAAAAATGTATGAGAAAGGCAATTCCAGTTAGGACAGATATTTGCCAATAGTTAGGATACAGACAATATAACATTTGTGTTCAAAGGACCAGCTCGTAGCTCTCTAATTATTTTTGCAACGTGACTATTTTATATGTAATGAACTTCCCTAGAAATCAGCCCCCTGGGATTCTTAGGTAATTGAGAATCGGCCCTTTCTGCCTGATTCACAAAACAATAAGTCTCACTGATAATTAATGGAAAATCTAATAGGGGAGTGTGATTGTAAGACAGCAGGTTACAAATAAACAATCAATAAAATTGCTGAGGGTTCAATTATGTACTTGTTCTTGATGCTATGGCAATTTTGGAAGGGACTGGGCTCCTATAGTGAACCATCCTTTACTACTTTGCCTGTGTATGGAAATCATAAGTTTATTGAAGTCTTATACTTAGGGTCCATTCCCCAAAGCAGGTTGAAAACCAAACCCCGTATCATGCAACTGCACAAAGGAAGGGCACAGAGATGCCGAGACAGCTCCACGGTGGCAAGCAGTTACGGGACATGTAGGCTAAGGGTTGCCAATCTGCAGGTTCAACCCCTAAATCAAAAATTTAATCAACTCTGGGACTGACAACGTGGACATGGCTCATAAGCACTTGCGAAGATCATCTTCTGCAGGACCTGAACAACCACTGACTCTTCTGCCCTGTACTGTGATGCCTCCAATAGCTCTCAAGAGTAACCGTGCCTCTTCAAGCCATACATTCAAAGGTAAATGCTTACACACCCTAAGTGAATTTAAAACAAATCCATTCTTCAAATGCTCCAGTGATATTATACTTACACAAGAAGTAAAGTGACTTCCCTGCCCTCCCCTTGCCTCCTCCCCTGCTGCCCTGATTGGCCACATTCCCCAGCAGTAATAATGCAATCCCCATCCCTCCTAAGGAACCTGCTGCTATTTTGAATGTAATTGCCAGCACCCTGCAGAGAATGCGGTCTTAAAAGCAGCAGCGAGGCTTTCCCATAGAGACCAGGCAGAGTACACTGAGAGCTGATCTGGAGCTGTAAAGACCTGATCAAGTAATGAACTGTTTCTTCTTTGAATGAAAATAGAAACCCTTCAAATTAAAGTCTTGATTCTCAGTTCCAATCTTCTCCCCGAAGTAGAGTTAAATTTTTTCCGCCTGGCTTATGTAACTGTAGGATTCACAAGACCTAAATGTGGTCCACTGAGAATGTTCCTAACCCATGGTTGAAGTTTATAATTCCCACACGACCCACAGTGCAGCCTCCAGACAGACCCACTTCCAATATTCCTCACTCTTTAAATCGACCAGTGCCCCTCCCATCCCACCAGCATACCTTTTCCTGGCTAGATGGACTGAAATAACCTATAATCAGCCAACATCAATGTCCCATACCGTGGGACTCTTTTACCTCCTGGGGCTTTGATTTCTTGTACAATGTCATGGGCTTTATAGATCTGCGAGGCTGCTGAAACTTGATTAAAATAGACTAGTCTATAGAGAGGTGCACGATTGAATTCCGGGGCGTCAAACACCTATACTTACTGCGTCACCACCGCAGATTGCCAGGAGGACGTTCTGCATGTTTGTATTTTAAGTGATAAGGAAATATATGTGCTGTGAGCTGTCATGACAGAAGGGAACTTTGATGACATAAATGTCTCCAGAAAGATGATCGAATTGGCCCTTTCATAGAGCCAAGCTGCCAAGGAACCGAATGAGTGGGGGTGGGTGTCAGCTTCAGGGAAACACAGTCTGCCCTATAAATTAGGCAAATCGCTTTTTCTTATAACTGTATTTTAGAAATTGATTTTTATATTAAAATGGACAGATGGATAGGGCATTCAATTAACATGCATCACCTTTATCTCCTTTGGTTCAAATTAACCCCCCCGTTTAAAAGCTCTGGGCACTACAGAAAATGAATTTAACAAGTCATTTGAACATCTCTAATGTCTGATTAGAATAAAAATCATTGTGCTTTTTCTACTACAAGCACAAAAATGATTTCTAAAAGGTTTTTTTTTTTTCGTTTTCATTCTTTCTTTCTTCCTTTGTTTGTTTCCTCCTGGTCCGCAGAAGACTGAAGAGAACTCAGAATCTTCCATCCTCAGAGCCGTTTTCATGAACAATCTGAGAGGTTCCCACTTTCTAAGAGACTATCTACTTATTCATAAATATCTATTTAGCATCTGCAGAACACCCTACAGTATAGAAAATGAGTAGGGAGCAACCTTCTCTCTAAGATCACACAACAGAGAGAACACAACAGCAATGAACTTGATTTCAGTGCTGTGTATACGTGTTGCTGTAGCTATAGAGAAAGCAAGCCAGAGGCCTAGACAAAGACAGCTGCACGGTTACCATGGAATCAAGATAGTCAATGCTCCGTGAAGAAGTAACACTGGAGCAGAGAGGCCAGTGTGAATGAAACACAGAACTTTATCAACTCTCAGGACGAGCATCTCAGGCAAGAGAAACAGGCAGGGCGAAGATGCTTGGAGTCAATGTAGCTCCTTAGGAGAAGGCTGGCCTGGCTGAGTAGTGGGGACCTTGAATGGAAGTCAGAAAGGAAACCAGAGCCCAGGTAGCTTTTTGAAGGGCATCATAAAAGTGTATTTGAACAATTAAATGATGTTTGCAAAAATACCACCAGAAGCTATCGAAGAGTTTTAAAAAGAGAATCAGATTACATGGTCCACTTTATCTTCCAAAATAACATTCCAACCAACGGGAATCTAAATCGCTTTTGATTTTTCTGTTTCTTTTTGTTGCTACTTTTGTTTATTTGTTGAGATATGTAGCTCAGTCTGCCCTGACATTTCCATGCTCCTGCCTCCACTTCTGAGTTAATAAGGCTCAATTCTCTCCTACTCCCAAGTTTACCTTTAGCTCTCAAATGCAGTCGACTCTTATTCAAGTCCACTTTTAGTCCTATTCAGTAACTCATCAACTGGACGTTTAGCTTGTATCCTTGCCCTAATTCTCCCCACAGTCCACTCTGTCTGGAAGAAATTTTGGTTTTCAAACCAGTCCAGGATATTTTTCTTACTTTAGAAAAGACTTTTGTTCCCTTACTGCATAGGATAAAGTTCAAATCTGTCAAACTGCAGTTAAAATTTTTCCAGTGCAGTCACAACAGTAGCAAATAAAAAAAATCTAAAATTAAACTATAATAAACGCTTTGCTATATCGGCCCCCTACATATGCCTCACTCATTCTTGATTTACACCTCTCCCTCCTTAGGAATGAATGAGTTCTCCTTTAACAACAGCATATACTACACATAGAATGCTTATCTTTTGGGGTGTCAATTCAGCACCTCCTTCCTTGAGGCCTCTTTCACTGACACCAGCTCAGAATGTCCAAAGTAAACATAAGCAGCACAAATTGACTATGGTTTTTGAGCTACCATGTGCCTGCTTTATACAATTAAGTGGTGTCCTCAAATAAATTATCAGTGCCCCCAGGGGCATTAATACTTACGTCGCCAACTCAATAGCTTGTACACACAGCGATACAACCACTTCCAGTCATTTAACCTAGGAAAAGTGAAATCTTTGTGCCAATCCTGGGCCCTTATTTTATGTGTAAGAAAATCAACATCTACAAATGTTTCGTTTGGGGTTGCTTATTGGTAAAAAAAGAATTCCAGCCTAGGTCTCCTGGCTCTTTCCAAAAACATGGTGAGTGGATCACAGAATAGACTGTGATCCCTTGTCTATCGTCTCATTTGAGGTATTAGAGCTAAACATTCCCATCGTGTCCAGTCATTTCTCTTTAGACCCCAATACTTCTGTCAATTGAGCAGGTGACCACCAATTATGCATACAATCGTGATTCTCAGATATGAATGAGAGATGCCAGGTCTGGATGATGATATCATAGGGAAAGCAAGTAGATGGTGAATAACTCCCAGTGTTGATTAGGGCTTGAGCGTGGATGGAGCACTGCGTACCAGGCTTAGGAGTCAGGCTTTATAGTCATGAGGTCAGCAGCGTGGAATAATTTAGAGCTATATAGTCTTGCTCAACAATACACCACAGATGCTGTCTCTACCTAGGGCCAGCCTGGACAGACTCAAAGATCCCACCCAGCCACCATGACAGACTGGTTAAAATGGGTGCCTAGATATAGGAAGAGGAACTGTTTAGATCTTCCACTTTCCCTAGTAGATAAACTATTTAGGAAGACCGTTTAGTAATTTCAAATAGTATGCTATCATGGAAAAGGAGATAAGTCGAGAAAATGTCATGTTTCCTTTTACTAACCTTAATGAGAATGGAGCAAACTGTCTTCTCTGACCCCATGTCTGCTTAGAACATTGAAATGAAGGAGAAAAGGAGTATATAGGTAATGAGACAGCAGTAGAGTCTTGGAACTCTACCTTCCGTGGAAGGCGTTCACCACTGACTCCACTTGGGTCAGGGTCACATCATCTCTAAGGCCATGAGGAAGCCTGGTGCAATTCCTGCCAACTCCCTCTGGCTTTCAGAGGGAAACTGGTTCTGAGCTCTAGATACAAGCAAAGGCAGGTTAGAATCAGAGTCCTCACGAGAACTGCAAGCAAGACTCCAGGCGACTTAATGTTCCCTGAATGCTCTGCACTCAAGTATCCTCAATTATGATATGGAGAAATTATTTTCCTCTACTACACGATGCATTTTTTTCAGGGACTTTGTTTATATTGTCTCATTTATTCATTGGGGAGGATGATTTTTTTCTTTCCATGTTTTAGTGGGAAAAGGTTGAGAAGTTCAGAGAAGGGGAACATTTGCATGGCCATTTGACAAGGACAGTCGATACAGAGTCAGAATACAAAAGAAAACCCTGAGTCCAGCACTCATACGTCTGTAGCTCTCAGCAAACCATTGTACTATGTCTGTGCCTTCGTGGCTTCATCTGGAATATGGGAGACTGGTGGTAACTACTTGTTCTACCTTACAAGGAGGATACCTGGAAAAGAAACTTAGAAAATGTAGCTATAAGTCTACAACATGCTATTCAAATATATCTTAGTAATTATTGCAATTGTGATAGAGAAGGCAAATAACTGAAGACAAGCAGAATACAGACTCATGCACAAAAACATGACTGTACATGGAGTGCTATGGGCTAGGCAAAGATATTCTAGAATGCAGCTTTGTCCTGATTTGGGATATAGCTGTATGTGAAGAATCTTGAGAGACTGTACCCAATAAGATCTGAAATGTAGGGGTACAATTTTGTAGCTGCCTTACAGTTACAGGGATGAATGAAATAAAATCATTGAATTTAAAGTCAATCTCGTTACTCGTGATGGATTGGCTGCCTGACAACATTTTGAAACTGCCAGAGGGAGCAAAGTTACATTTATATAACTTTAAAACTGTCAGAAAAGTGAAGAGTAAAATTAAGTTTGTTCCTTTTTACAACTACAGGTGGAGGTAAATTGCACTGCTGGTTGAACGAGAGACATGTGACAGCTCTAATATTATGGATGAGTCGCTTTATGAATGCTGAAAGTTTGTGTACAGAGAATGATTTTCCTCCTCTTTGGTAGGATTATAGAAAACTGATGGATTACAGATCAGAGGCAGAAGAGAAAAGTGGAACTAGCAACAATATAATAACCACTCAGCGGAAGTATAGATGCAAGAAAAGATACGTTTGTTTCAATTTCGAGACATTACTGTTGGAAGGAGATGTGGAAATAGGAGGATCAGAGCTGATGTTTACATAAAATTACTTCCAATTTACATATCTCAAGTCCTCTTTTGTGATAGGGGTGTATGAATCATACAGCATGAGCATTTATTTATAAATATAATACAAGGCACTTTTAAATATTCCTCCAAAACATCAAAAGTTATGTCCGTATCCATACTCCCCCCTTCTTTCAAATCACAAACAAGAGATAGCCTTTTCTCTTTACAAAGACCATGTTGTACACATGGGTGCTGGATCCCAAGTCCTTGAACCTTCCATCTACTCATTGATGATAGCATCGGTCTTCAAAATTTTCTCCCTCAACGTTTCCACAGCATTCAGTGTCTGTAATTCTTTGTTCATCTCTTCTTGTCTCATAACATGCTTGTCCAAGTTTTTGGCTTTGCCTTAACCCACTTTGATGCTGATCCTCATCCATCTGATATTAAATAGTCCAGATACTCCTTCTCATGTCAGATTCTCTCTGTAGGCAACCAACTTGCAGATTTTGCTCATTTGTAAACCTTAGTATTTTGAAATGTCATTAAAATACCACCTTCCAGGTCCAGCTCTTCTTTAAGGCTTTAGAACTGCACGGTCAACTAACTTCTTGGTGCATTCCCTTGATGTCCAAGGTTTTTGCTTTTAATATTTCAAAATCAATTGCTAATTTCTCCACAAATTTGACTTATGTATGTATCCAACATCAAATCTGTGAGCTCTAGAATAGAACTTACTCTGATCAAAAAGTCCTACCACTAAGGCTGAAATCAATAGAACCCTTTATCTGGGCAGCTACAATGGCCTCCAAGCTGATTTTCTACCCTCATTCTCAGTGCTTTCTACACATAAGAGGAGGGGTGGTTTTTAATCATGTCACCCCTTATTTAAACATTTTCCAGCACAAAGTATCACACAGGACAAAGTCTTCAGCATCAAGAGTATGTAGTGATTGCCGTTGTCCTCACTGTCGGCTACTCTCAACTCTTTAAGCATAGCCTTCCGCTTGTTCATTCATGGTTTTCATGTCTATATTCCAAATTCTGAAATGCTTTGCACCCTTTCATTTGTGTCTATTCTTTTAAGTTGCAAATCAAAATTTATGCTCGTAGGCAAGAATTTTCTCAGCCTGCTTGCAGTCTAGGCTAGAACCCCCATTATAAATTTCTATAACAACACTCCTTTCATGAAACTCAACTCTGTTTGTCACCATGCAAAAGGGCAAAATGTTCATTCACATTCTTCTTGCCCTTTCATTTCACGTGGGCACCAGTTGTGCCGCGTTTGTGACCAGTCTTTGTGGCCAGTGCAAAACACCACAGGAAGGAGTCGATTCGGATTTGTTAGACCAACAAATACAGCAAGAGTGATTTTCCCAGGAATTGTTCTCATAAGATACGTTTTAAGAGTGTAAGCAGAAGGTCTGCATCCTAGCAGCTTTTAAAGACATAAAAATGCAGAGATCCTAGAAGAAAAGTTATTGATTCAAAAGTAAGGAGTAATAAAATACTTTGCAGATGGAAATCAATATGCTCAATTACATTTCAATAAAACACAATAGTTGACTAGAGTTCCACGCATCTCGTACAGAGTTACATATAAATGCTGTCTAATTTATAAAAGGAGTGCATTTTGAGGCCCAGGGTGCAGCTTCAAAGATTAAGAGTATCCTGGGATTACATTATCCTTTAAATGTTCCTAGAATCTCTACACCACTAAATATAAATATCTTTTTAAAAATGCTCATGTTATTAGGCTATATCAAATAAATTGATGAGACTTTGAAAGTATTTCTGATTCAACATTTCACTTCTCTTTAAATTTTACAGGCTATATTGACAAAGCCTAATTCTGACACGATCCTAAATACAAAATAATTGAGTTACATCTACACAATCAGATAGATTCTGACAATTATTCCAGTTTAATAAAGTATTGAAAGATACTGTTGAACAACAAACTTTTAGAAAAATCTAATTTAAAATAAATTAAAAATTTAAAATACTTATGCTGTTTTATCTTCAATATTATAATTTTGATAAACAGAATACATTCTACATTAAAATATTTTTCTCTACATTTTTGAATTTGAAATGTGATTTATTAAATGTGTTTGACATGGCTTGGTATGAGACACATGGACTTGTGACAGCAATTACCTCACAACTAGAATTGTAGGCTACAGGTTAGAAGCCACGTGAACTCTTGAGGACAACAGAAATAATATTCTTAGTATAGGGTACGGCTTAGTCAAAATCGTATGGTCGTTTAAACCATATGCCAGAATTAAGTTGAACATATGAATGTAAGATCTAGACCAAGAAAGCAAGTGGCAGAGTGCATTTCGGATCCTGGAAGCCACGCTCTGAAGCCTTTCATAGCACTGTCCCTGGAAGTGACTTGAGCATCAGAACCTTCACCAAGCCCTTATGATGGGATTACCAGAATAAATACAACTTTCTTCCTGGACTCCATTGGTCAAAGTGTGAGGCACACAATGTATGGGCGTCCTGTTCCTCCAGATGTTCTCATTATCATCATTTTGTAGCAACTGACCCATGGGATGTGCAGGTTGCACCCTGGTCTTTGACTGTTACTATGTGGAGATAGTACCAATAAGTTACAACTTGCAGCTCCCTGAAAGAACCAACCTGAGACAGCTCTGTCTTCTGTGTGCTTCACAGAGCAAATGTCCTTGTGATTGAGATTAACATCAATTGGCTAAATAGGCAATTACATTTTAAGCAGAAAAATCATTCTATTAACTTATTCTTTTACCTACTTTTGTTCCAGTCTTCTATGCCATCAAACCAAATTATATTAAATCATTAGCTTAGGTTTTTGCAAATTTCTTAAAAGATAAAAAATTTAAAAATGGAGTTAATTCTCTTACTCGGTTCCCACCAAGAATTTTGCCATTTCTAAATATAATGTGTATAGAGACAATAAATATAGATTTCATATTCACATTACTGTAACCTTCCACACACTTGGGAAGCATTCCTCATTTCATCACGTACATTTCACATGTGATATAAGTATTTCTCATCTTTAGGACTATTTATTCAAGAAAACAATATAGCTACATATTTCTAATTTGGATTATTTTCTGAAGGCCTAGCAAAATGGTGACAAATGTTAATTCTTAAAACCCATCCCACCTATCATCTCTGTCTGTGATAATTAGCTCCGCACAAAGAGTGAGTGGGCAGTGAAGGTGACATCGTGACTCCAGAATGATTTTTTTTTTAAGATTACAGTTGCCGAGTTAATAACGGTATAAATGCAAGTGACGGCTCGCAAATTATTTACTGTCACTATTGACCCTAATTCTTTTACTTTGCTGTCGCATAGACTTAGGTAAAATTTCTCTCCGCCACGCACAATCACACTAAAAGTTGAACTGGTCAAGCCAGCCAGACAAAAATACACGGAGGCACATGTGGCCTCCAATAGGCCATCCAATTAGACAAGATGGATGAAGCAAAGAAGTGCAGACCAACAGGAGCCGGATGTAGATCTCTCCTGAGAGACACAGCCAGAATACAGCAAATACAGAGGCGAATGCCAGCAGCAAACCACTAAACTGAGAATAGGACCCCCGTTGAAGGAATCAGAGAAAGAACTGGAAGAGCTTGAAGGAGCTCGAGACCCCTCATGAACAACAATGCCAAGCAACTAGAGCTTCCAGGGACTAAGCCACTACCTAAAGACTATATACATGGACTGACCCTGACTCTGACCTCATAGGTAGCAATGAATATCCTAGTAAGAGCACCAGTGGAAGGGGAAGCCCTGGGTCCTGCTAAGACTGAACCCCCAGTGAACTAGACTGTTGGGGGGAGGGCGGCAATGGGGGGAGGGTGGGGAGGGAACACCCATAAGGAAGGGGAGGGGGGAGGGGGATGTTTGCCCGGAAACCGCGAAAGGGAATAACACTCGAAATGTAAGTAAGAAATACTCAAGTTAATTAAAAAAAAAAAAATACATGGAGGCTCTAAGTTTTCACAGCGAAGTGTGAGGCTAGCAGCTTTCTGCCTGCAAACCCTTCCTTAGACATCAGTGTGTCGCCAGCACACACTAAGACTCTACCCCAAATCTGCCCACGTTGAGGGCCTACCAGAGTTTGTACACTGAAGTTCCTGTGGAGGAACGCAAGAAGTAAGTACCCAGGTACCCAAGTCCCATTTTCATGATGAGCTAGGACATTTAAAAAGAAAAAGTCCCCGGACTATTACTACGGCTTCTTCAAGTGCAGTTTGCTATAATGAATTTTTGTTTGTTTGTTTCAATATGTTGGACAAGCCTTTTCCAAAACTGTAGCTGAATGTATGGTCTACTGTATCTTAGAGGGAAATCTTGGCATTGAGAACTTTGTCCATTTTTAAGCGAATGGGTCTAGTTTCATTGTGTTAGCTAAGGAGAATTGCCTCATCTGTGCCTTCGAAGCTAGGAATCAAAGAACCAAATTTGCAGTTCAGTTCTCATGACTATTCTCTCACAACCCCCTCTCTCTAAATCAATTTCTCCATCTTCTCTGCCACACTAATGGATACAGAACAGGCTCATAAGTGACACTGACTCACTACCCTGTGAGGTCATTGATCTAGAGGTGATGAAAAATGTCCCTTCAAAAAGGCCCTTGTGTTGAGCATGTTTAAGAGAATAACAGCTTCCTATTAATAACTGGCTTGCTATAGAAATGAGGGTCTCCACCAGCTTCTTACCTAAGTGCACGTTCCCTCCTCCCATCCATTTGTCCCTTCTCTCGGATGACTTCAGTTAATAGTCATTGCTCTGAACCAGCGGTTGGAAAATAATCTACAGAGACAGATAGTACATAGTAATGACTTCTGGCTTTGTAGATCATAAAAATCTCGGCTGCCGCTATTCAGTTCTACCACTGCAATGTGGAAAGTGAACAGAGACAAATATATAAACTAACGAACGTTCCAGTAAAACCTCATTTACGAAAATAAGCTAGAAGCTAAATTTAGACACGTGTGGAGTTCAGCGCAATGATTAATATTGGATATCAATTTTACAGGATATTGACTCAACCAAGGAAGAGCCCTCTGAAGGTCTGTGAGGAAATTTCTTGATTGAGTTGATTATGGTAAGAAGGATCACTCTAAATGTAGGCAGTGTTATTCCATGGGCTGCGGTCTGGGACTTAACAGGAGGAGATAGCCAGCTAAGCATCAGTGCCCATGACTCTCTGCCTTCTAATTGTGAGAGCAATGTGACTGGGAGCCTTTTCCACTGCTGTGCCTTCCTTTCCTGCTGTGGATTGTCAAGCCATGAGCCAAAATAAACCCTTCATTCCTGAATTTTCTTTTGTCCAATAATTCGACACAATAATGAGCAAACAAATGGATACACTGAGTTCTGATTCAAATGGTTTAAAAAATTGTTTTTAACACTTAGTTTAATATTTGACTGCTTAGGTTCAGCAGCCAACAACCTTAAAATATTTTATTCAGGAAGAATAAAGTATAAGCCCAGAATGAAACAGAATTCAAGTGATCTGTATTACAAACAGACAAAGTATAATTCACTAAAGACCCAACAGTTGGAAATGCTATCTAGAAATGAATATTCTACCCAGGGGGGAAATAACAAACAAACATACCCTAAATGTGGATGTTCACAAGCAAAGGGTCCTTCAAATACCAGGAGCAAGAAGATATTTTGGTATAACATCCTATCGTTCAGGTAGGATTTCACAGGTAAAGGGAATGAGCATTCTGACAAAGGTGCAGTGTGGTCCAAGCAGAAATAAAACAGCCTGCAGTGTACACAGACTCCATAGTTTGGCTGCAAACTACCTAAGTAGTGCCTAAAGTAAGCAGTGAAGAAGCGAGATGTCATGATATTAAGGATGATATCAAGGATACCAAGTCAACCAGTTAGAGTTACCGGGAAGTAACAGAGAGAACAATCGAATGTACTGGAACAGGGGAAATTGTTGCTGTATCTTCACTGAGAGTCAAAGTGAATCTATCAGAACTTACAGGAAGGAAGGAAATCTGACCACAAAGCCTTCAGAAGCATGGTGTTCAAGGTAGGAGAAAGAGAAAAACATTTTCTCTTCGGAGCATAACCCAAACTACCTATAGGACTTTCCAAACTGTGTACTCGGATCCCAGAGATTTCGATATGGCTTACTCTTCATGGAGAATCACTATCTCTGTAAACCACTATTATAGTTATCTGTGTGCACCATAGTTAAGGTGGGAAATAAAGAAAAACGTATAACCCCGATAAGAAGGATGCTGTGGGTGTTATCTTAACAAAATATGTCCTAGGGAGAAACGGACAAATGTGGCATCACCCCTAGACAGGGTATCCATAAGAGACCAAAGAAATGATTCTACGCAAATCTAGTTTGACGAACCAATGAGTTTAATTGGGGTTATTTACAGGGGCATGGACTACTGTGAGTATGGATATATGGGTGGCTACACCACTAATGAGAAAAGTCTATCTCTATGATGTTGTTAAACACCAATGTATTGTTGAGGAAGGGATGTGCCTTAGCATCTCATTCTCTTCCTGATAAGCTACTCTCATGCTGTCCCTTGATTGCTCATCCAGGGATTACAGTTACTCCGAGTTATCCGGGAGCAAGTGCTGGGGCAATACAGTCAAGGCAAAGTGAGTTCCAAAATGGCATGGTCTGGAGGGTTGAGCCAGTCATGCTGGAGAACAGGCAAAAGATCCGGCTTGTGAGTTTGAAGCTTGAAGATTTGAGACTTGAAGTAGAGACAGTGGGTGCTGTCCAAAAAGAGGTGACCTCACGGCTGTCATTCTGTGTCATTCCGAACTGATGTTCAGAGAGAAGCTCAGACTTCAGGGTCGCTCATATTTTGGAAGAGAAACAAAAAGAAAGAGTTCACAAAAGGAGGAAAAAAAAAGGCATTGTTCAGATGCCAGGATACCAAGGCTAAAGGGGACCAACAGGGATGAATTAGCCAAAATACCAAGGACTGAAAAACAGGCTTTTGGACTGAGGAACAATGTCGAGGTTCACCCCAGGGAAAAGAGCAGATGGGCCATAGCAGAATGAGGGCTGCAGGGGGTGGAGGCAGAAGCTGGGTGAGGAATTGCAAGTAGCAACTGTAAATCCTCTTGAGAAATTTGGGAGTGGTTTGTTCCTGGGTTACTATAAATAACAGGAATGCAGGAAGCAGGAAGTCAGAAGATGAAAGGGACATCTTAGTAACAGGAGAAGAGTTTGCAAAGGACAACGTTTGGGATTAAACAGCCCCAAGGTTACAACTATCCCATGGCACGATGCGAGGCCCTTGAGATGTTTGCCACCCAAAGGTCGGAAGGTGCTGGCTTTAACAGTGGGACAGCTGGCGAGCAATCAGCATCGAAAGTAGTTCGAGAGCCCCTGAGTGCCAGTCACATGAGAAGTACGTGACGTGAGATAGCTTAAGCAGATGAGGCCTACATTATGCAGAACCTAAAGCTGTGAGAGAAAACACCAACTTTGATTGACATCCTTATGAAAAGGGGGCCGTGATAAAGCAGTGTGCTAATTGAAATAATGACTACATATTATGAACAAACGATGGAGACAATGCTTTTTTTTTTCCCCCATCAGAGTGCAAAGGCAAAGCTGTATTTGGTCTATGACTCAGCAGTTGCTGGAGGTGGATCTTGTTCCTTCAGGGAGCCCAGGGAGTGTCATCACCACTATACCCTAGTTAGCCACAGGGACTCACAGACCAGCTTGTCTCGGTATCTGTGCCAGGTTTCCGTGTGTCCCAGCCATCCCTGGATTTGTTTCAGCCAGTTCAGCCTTCTGTTAATTTCCTTTCTAAAAGCTCAAAGCAACACAACAGAATTACAGAATGTCACCAAACCATCACCTACAGAAGCTAGCTTTCTCTCTATGCAAGGTCCCTATGCTTTGGGGACTTTCTGTGACCAGAACTCAGCTCAACAGAGCTATCGCCCAAGTCAAGTAACGTGACAGTAAGGAACAGAGAATCAACTAAAGTTCTTTCTTCTCCACTGCCTTCTTTCTATTCAAAAGCCACTGACCTTGAAGGGCCCAAACTAGGGACCAAAATTTCTGTCCTTCCCCAAATCCAGATCAGAGAACAGTTACCACTCTGGCAAGGTCATGACACGAGCTGTTACCCAGTGTTAATGATGGAAGCAAAAGCCTGAGGTGTTTTAGGAGACTTCGTATCTGCAGTGCTGACTAGCGCACAACTGAGCAGCCTGGGGAATCCTAGCTGCACACTTGACTTTCCAGGGTTCTCTTTTTCGTGACTGAAAAGGCTTCTCTTCATCATTTCTCAGGGTGAACCCCTAATAGAAAGGTTTTTGGATTTTCTCAGTCCACCAGGCTAGGGGACACCACCATGCCCTGAAACGACTGGGCTGGACTCAATTGCATAACTGCAGGATAAGGCAGGCTACATTAGGTGACGTGATGGGACATTTCAAAACAGTCACATAGGCCTTCTGGTGCAGCACGAATCCTCTGGTCACTGAAAAGCTTCCAACAGGGTGGTCCAAGCAGCATAGCTACAATCTTGATTATCTTTCACTCTTTCTGGGAGCTCTTATCTTTTCTATGACTGAAAATGACATCTTGCTACTGACCTCATCCTTATGGGACCTAGCAACATAACCTCAGCAGTCCTTCTAGAAGGGCCAACAGTCTAACAATGGTCTGTCATGGGCCTTTAATAATAAAATGACCACCCAATAACTATGCAGGGACCACCCGGCCAGTAGTTTAGAGAAAGAGCTCATCACAGATCACCTCTGACAGGCTCAGTGTACACTGTCCCATCCGATGTGGGAGAGATTTCCCTCTACGGAACCATTAGTACATGGCCCCCATACAGCTCTGTCTCTTGGCTTCTGCTTCTCTCTGATCTGATTTGGTACCTAAATAAAGCAGAGCTTGAAGCCCAGCATACCATCCTGGTATCTTTCAAATCCATCATTTTATGGAAAAAAAAATTTAAGCTTCTGCAGAGCAAAAAATAGCATAATTTCATAAAAAAGAAAACAACAGATTGCCATCCATATTTGCTGAAAATATTTTCCCCAAGGAGTTAATATTTATATTACTTAAAACTCATAGAAAACGATAAGACAAAATGTCTGCTTCCAGTTATCAGCAATTCCAGTGTGCGTGTGAAACTGACTCTCTTCTTACCTCTGTCTTTTCATTAATGGCTGTAGGTCAGAATCCCAGCGCACGAGATGATCAGTTACAGAGGGAACAAAGAAGTTATATCAAATGCAGGAACATTACAATACTCTAACATCAAAATGAGGAGACACAATGAACGATTTTACATTAGAAGAAAATAGGGGGTAGGGGATGTGGTAATAGTCAATCCTACTAGCTACTCCACAAACACTGACTAGAAGACATCCTTTATCTGTTGTAGAAGACAATGAGAAGCACAGAGCGTTACCACAGTCAGTGAGGTGATAGGAAGACCATGGATCGTCAGTCCATTCAGTACAAACTGGGACATCCTCGGGAAGGCCACTTGGCAATATCTCTAAAATATAAAAGATTTATCTCCTTTCGCTAAGTATGTCTATGCTAGATAGTTTTCTTATGTAAACAGACTGAAAGATAGTCAAACTAAACTAATGTTTCCTCTGCTACAAGCTTATAATAAATGAGATCTAGAAACAATATATAATGTATACTCGAAAGCAAAAGATTAACTTAATTACATAAGGTAAAAAGCAGTGTCTGCAGAATCACATGGAAATTGGGCTTACATTGTTCTGTGTACATGTCAACAAGTTAAGAATCAAAACAAATTTGAAATAACTGTTGGGTTTCTGGGTACCAATTGTATTAGGACTTTTTTTTAAACTTTGCACTGGTCATGCATGCCTCAGATGCCTCTTCCTCACTCAGCTAGAGAAGAAGTTCACTTCCTATTGATCCTCTCAAGTGTTCTTCCTCCCACACTGCAGGCACTAATACTATCCACCACTTCCTGGGGATCTCCCATTTGTCCTAAACACTGTGCCTTTGGATAAAATGGTAAGGGACCTGAAAACATTCCAAGTACTGTACTTGGAATTTTTATATTGGGTAATCTTCGCAGCCACCCACAAGGAAGGTGTAACAATTGCCCTCATTGTTCACTGAGAATCACAACACTTAATACCCCATCCCTAACCCTCCTGCCATGCCTAATGCTCTAGTATCTGAATTAGAACCTGGGCCACAGAGATGGATAAGCAAAGAAGTTAATGGCACTCCACTGGATCTGTTAACCCAGGATCCCTTGAACCTACACAGTGAAAGGAGAGAACCAATTCCTTTCCGTTGTTTTCTGACTTCCACATGCATACGTGACACACAGATATCCATGAATGTGGGGTTGGCTTTAACTAAAAGGAAAAAAAAGAGAAATTATCCTTTTATTTCTAAGGAAGCACATCAGAAGCCCAAGGCTGTAAGATCCACTCCAGAAAACTCAAGGCAAATTAGTTCCCACGGACAACTCGTCCCTAGAATTGGTAACTTTCTAGCCTATAAAGTCCATCCAACAGGAAAATGGCGGGTGATGCAGGATGTTAGGGTATAGAGTAGATGTTTTAAAATGTGCACTAAGAAAATTACTTTTTAAATCTGTTCAAAGCTCAAGCTCAAAGCTCAAGAGGTGAAAGTCTGTTTTCAAAGTCCCCAGGCCTCTCCTCCTCTGTGGTCCTCAGTTCTCTGCTCAGATCTTTCTACAACTTCTATTGCAATATCTTAACTCATTGTCAGTATTCTTTGTCCTCTCCCCCACTGAATTCACTAAAACAAAAGAAAATGTTAGCATCCAAGTGTCTATATGGTACGGTCCTTGAGGTCTCTGAAGCTGAGAAGTCAAAGAAACAAAATCCTGTTGTGAAACTCGAGATTTCCAAATAGTCGCTGGGCTAAAGAGGGGCAGCTGTCAAGGAGTCCCCAAGATGAAAAGTTGAGAGGCCGAAGGACATCTCCTCGTACACATGTGTTCAACCACTTTCGTCAAACCATAAATAAATACAATCTAACTGCACTTGGGTGTCTTAAAATATAAATGGTTGCAGGTTTTTTTCAATCCTTATATGTACTTTCAATCTTGACTATTCCTATTTTTTTGTAAGGTGTAGTTAATAAGTATAAGGTATAGTTAAAGAAAGGTAACAGCTGAATAAAAGTGCCGTGGCTGCACCATTTCTAGAAAGGATAAGGACATCTTTGCAACACAAAGTGAAGCAACAGCTAGAGACAGCATTAAGATCTAAAAAAAGAACATTTGCCAAGGTTCTTAAGGTGGCCAGATTGATTAAACTTGACATCTGTCTAACTTAATAGGACTGATGGAAGGAATTTGGCTCTTACTTTCTTACCCAGTGTTGCTGCAGTTGAACCTTGTTAACAGCTCTATTAATGTCAAACCAGATAAGAGGGACTAGCCATTTCACCTGCATCCTCATATATAGATTCAGGTAGTACCTGCATGTAGATTCAGGTAGTCAAAGACCCAACCCATTTAGATCTTCTTCTCTCTGAAGAAGGTTTTCTTAAAACCACCCAGTGGCCTTAATTAGAATTTCCCATTTTGCTTCACCATCTAACTTGGCAGAGCAACATATATTCCTCTGATTAAAGAGCTTCACCTGACCAGGATGACACTCAAGGTTCTCTCAGACTCCAGTTGTGCTTCAATTATCTTGAGACAACAGTCTGCTTAACAGGACAGGCAGTAATTGACCACTGAGTTATTCTAACAGAACAATCCATACAAATGGATTGAGCCAGCTCTCCTCCCAGGGGGTCATCTTGTGGAGCAGACATCCTAATTATCCACATCCAGCTGAAGCCACACATGTGGGCCTTTTCTGGTGGCTTCTTGGCAGCGAGAGATGAAGACATACTCAATACATCCACGTAGGTATTTGATCTGCAGTGCCAACGACAGGATTCTGAACATTACATGAAGCAGAATACAGGTCCAGTAGTAGTTGAATTCATGCCAAATCCTCCCACCCCAGGCCTCCTCAAACCTTTAATCTTGGAGGGGAATCCTGTAATAATGAATTATGAGTAGCATCAAATACTGAAATTGAAAACTGCCATTAATTCTCTCCCATCAAATACATTAGCAAGTACTGTTAGCATTCAATCCCCGTCTCCTTCCCTTCCCTTTCACTTTTGGAATTGGGAATAACTGAACTATATACTGAGTTTCATACACACACACACACACACACACACACACACACACACGTCATATGTATGTATGTATATATGTATATGAAAGTCAGATTAATAAAGTCATGTGCTAATCTTGAAATATAGCATGAGAATACATCTGCTAACAAATCCAGCTCAGTCAGTCATCCAGTCAGACACCTCCATTCACTAAACCTAAACAGGGCTAAATCGTGAAATATATATTCTTCTAATATAAGGAGAATCTAATGTACAGTCTGTGTTTCCCTTCCTGTGCACAAAGGACAAAGGTCAACTGTGAGCCTATGCAGAACCTGTTTTCTTCTCCAGCCTCACCTCCCCCTCACCTCTCCCTCACCTCCCTTGGCTGGAATTCTGGTCCCAAGATGCCTGATGAATACTCCAATAAAATCCCATAGACACAGGTGTAGAGAGATTATAATACACATTCAACTCAAGCACTGGTGAGCCCGTCTTCCGGGAAGCCCTTTCGCTACCTCTTGTTGGAGTTGAACTTTTATGCGTTCTCATTGTACCTCATACATATTTATATTATATGTCATGGTTTGATGGAAATAGGTTAAATTGTGTGTGCACCCATCAGATTATATCTGAAAAAATGTTTCTATTGTAAACAATCACGCCTATGCCTGACTCATGTTAAGGACCCATTAAGTGTTAAATGAATAAATGAAGAAAGGAAAAGAATGATCTGAAGTCTATTGCATATTTCCTTTGCCCCCTTTTTATCCAGTTATGTAAACCAAGCTCTTAGCTCTTAGCTGAGCAGATCAAGCACATATAAAAAAATGTACAATGTAAGTATAAAGGCAATTTTTAAATTGGATTGTGGTGATGGATGAATAAGGCTATGAATTCATTTGAAAATATTGACATGATGTTGGCTTTATGACATGTACTTACATTTCATTGTATCTATTGGAAATATGAGCAGAAAATAAAATGTTTACATTATATAGCTTCAGTGAGTGAGAACATCTCAGAGCTCAAATGGTTTGGAAAGTTTCCCCGAAAGGTGGAAGATGTTAACTCTGGAGCTCACCCCTCTTTTTTTCTGTAAGTAAAACTGTACCTTCTAAAAAAAACCATTAACTAGGTCCCATGCAGTAGACATGTTTAATGAGAGCATGAGAGTTCATGTAATGAAACAAACTGGCCTTCTTCCAAATTGGTGTGAAGGAACTAACCTAATTTCAGAGTTTGATTCATGGTTTGAAAGAACAACAAATTTGTTTCATTTATCCTACTTAATTGAATTAATGAGTTGAGTTCAAATGAAACAATTTAACTCAAAAATTGTGTTGATGATAAATTAAGAGCAATAAATTGTTGTAATGAATTTTTATTGGTTTAATTTTTCTCATTTCTTATTTCTCATCAAATTAGAATGTTACCTGCTTTGAATTGGTACTACTGTACCTTATGTTTCCTTAAATTTTTACTTAGAGTCTTCTGATTCTTCACTGTTCAGTTGACAATATGTTGAACTTTTCATATAATTCCAATTTTCTAGGGTCCACATTATATAAAAGTAGCTCTGTATTTTCATTTCAATTTTTAATCATTGACTTGAGAAAGTATCCATTTTAAACAAATCTTTTATGAATAACAATGGATAATTTCAACTATCAAACATCAGCATCTTTCTATCTCTAACTTTTCTAATAAACTTTGTTACTAAAGAAGGAAATCCCAACCTAACTTCAGTCCCAAATCCCAACTTCAGTCTTCTCTTCTTTGTAAAGATAACCTGAGGTATTCAGTCCGCAAATAATTCTTTTCATTGCCGACCTGTTAAAACACAGGAGAAGGGTTAAAGACAATGAATTCCTGTTAGAAACATCAAAGTTAAATATACTTCTTGACAGACATTTAATAAAATCAGATATGAAGAACAGGAAGGATAAGTTGTTATAAACATCAGTTGGCATGCCTCGCAGCTCTTGGTGGTCTGAGATCACCGCCTTTTATTTCAAAGTCTCTGAATAAGGGCTCTCAAGTCTTCCTATTTGAAAGAATCCTTGTGCAGTTCTAAAATGGACTTATTTGGTATTTATTACAGAGTCTTCATGGTCTAGAAAGAAATTGGTGATTTACATTTGTGACCATAATTCCAAAGAAAATAACTTTTTTTATGAGGTGAGGGGAATGTGACAGGCACATAGATTACCGGCAGCTGTCTGCCTTAAGCAGTTGTTTTTCTGTCCATTTCTGGATTCAATGTTTCACTGACATTTTGAGACCCAATATTAAGTTCTTCTTCTTTTCTTTTTTGTTATTGTTACTTTTCTGCTTTAAAGCGGGTGTTAAATCTTTTTTCTAAATTGTGTTTTATTGTGATTGTTATTTCCGACAACGAGCAGAAAAGCTTTAAAATAGCTATCCTCTGTCCTTTGGCATAAAGCAATTACCAAGATTTAAGTTTATCTGTCAAAATCCATAGCAACAGATTTAAGAACAAACTGGTTAGTTTTGGATCTTTGACCTTTTTTTGTTATTGTTGTTTTGTTTTGTTTTCTTTGTAACTAGATGTTTTCAAGTACTTCATGGAAACAGCACCACCTTTCCTGATCTCCTTAACAAATCATGTTCTCTAGACCCACTTACTCCCAAGTGATGGTCAGAGGCTTTACTTGTGTCCTGTGAATCTCATTAAATTATTATACTACCCTTAAAAATAATATGGAAACTTCAGAACCAAGATTGAGTCCCAACTATTGAACTTATTTCCTAAAGAAACATCAGCAATTTTTTTTAAAGTAAAATTCTGTTCTTCAATTGAAAAGGGTATCCAAGAGGCATGTAGGTACACTGGGCTTAGAACATGATGTCCCAGGTTTCCCTGAAGAAGCCTTGTGTTCCGATGGCTGTGGATAATTATCAATGTACCTACAGAATAATCTTTCAGGTTCTATTTAGTAGCAGTAGAATATATAGCAATACCAGGGAAATTTACTCCTGAGCAATTTGATAATAAAAATAGACAAATTCCTTTCCTACAACGTATTGTCCAACACCTTTTCAACATCTTCCCAGAGCAGGAAAGACTTGAAACAATAAAAGATGTGTGTGACTAAAATAATGAAAAGCACTTTTCTTTGGTTATTCTCAAACAGGCCATAAATATTTACATCCATTATAAAAACAGCTTAACAGCTCAATGAGATTGAATGCAGTAGCACTTAACGCAATATAACTCTGACTACTTTACAATTCCAGTGGACTTTATTTTATATCTGAAAGAGCTTAGTGCACACGAAAGTCCATGAGTTGACTGGTTAATGTCCTTTGTTTCAAAAAACACTCAAAATAAACAAGATTTACTGAAGTAACATCTATGTTTATATATAGTTTAACCCAAACTGTCATGTAAGAACTCAAAAAAAATCAGACAAAACTCTGAAGCTCAGTGTTAAGTGTTATTGCACCAATTTTCACACATCTTGTGAAAAGAAAAATCTTACATGCTTAACACAAACATTTGACATGTCGTGAACTTGAGATTTGGTGTACTTCCTTATTCGTAAAGTATTTTTAAAATTTTATTTCTTGACTATTAAAACTATCTTGTGTAAGTAAAGAAAGGTATCTAGGAGAGAGAGAGAGAGAGAGAGAGAGAGAGAGAGAGAGAGAGAAGAATGTATGCTTGCCTGAAAGCCTACAATGTATTGAGCAACAGAAGAATGTGGTGGGAAATATAGATAATAATTTAGATAATTTGTGGGTAATAATTTAGATAATATAAAGAAAAGCTAAGTAACGTGACTGGTACCATATAACAAATACTAACAGAGTTAGAACTGAATTACCAGTTATATTCTCCAAAGAAAAAATGTCCCCTCTCAGATCAATTAACAGCATTGACTCTTGAACCATTTTGAGTTTATGTTCCTCCAAAGTCCTGTTGTTATAATAACATCTTTGTTATAGAAATACAGAAGAGTTTTAAAGTCCCACCCACCTCCTCCCACTCCCTACCCCCTCAAACCTGTATCTCTCTCTCTTCTTCACACTATGAGTACTCACGTGTACTCATGTGCAAACTTGCATGTGGAAACCAAAGGTCAACCATGGGTCAACCGCAGGGCTGTCCACCTTGTTTTTTGTTTTTGTTTTGTTTTGTTTTGAGGAAGAGTCTTACACTAGGGCTTGAGGTTTGCTAATTACACTAGACTGACAGGGATCTGCCTGTCTGTACCTCCCCAGTACTGGGATTGCAAGTTCAACTCACTGCTCAGCTGTTTATGTGGGTGCTTGAATTTGCCAAATGAGCTATCTCCCTATGCCCCAAAATATTTTCAACAACCCATTAATGATTGCTCTTCAAAGTGCAATATTTGTCATTAAGTTTTTGAGATTTTCATACCTGTATACAATGATGATATTCAACCACCAATCAAACTATCCTTCTCTGTGACAAGATAAAACCCTGAGAACCCAAGATTACTCTCGCACATTTCTTAGTGATTCTATAGTCTATGGGATACTATACTCTACAAGCTAGTGTTTGGTTCTCCCATAGAGTGAGGTGTCTTGGAATGATCAAGTGGCTCCACAGACTAGAGTCTCAGCATCCTTAAGAAGGTGAGTGAAGAGAAAGTCACAAAGTCTCTAGTTCAAGAGCAACAAGGATGTATACAAGTAGATCAAAGGAAGTTCTATTGTTCAACTCGTTTACTATTATCTCTGTTACTTTGTACATGTAAGAGTAGGACTAAGGATACTGGACCAAGGAGTTCTCTGAATGGTCCTCATTACCTTATTACTTGACAGCCCAGCAGATCTAAAATCTAGTCATTAGCCCTCAGGAGTTCACTTGAGGTATCTAGGAGGACACTAAATGATAAGAGTAGGAAGCAAAGGATTAGTACCCTGAAGTATAATCACTGATACTATTAACTATTGCATCTTATTTAGTTTTATATGCATGGTATGTAAGATATACATGATGTATATGTGGGATCGTGTGTGTGTGTGTGTGTGTGTGTGTGTGTGTGTGTGTGTGTGTGTGTGTGTGTGTGTGTGTGTGTGTGCACGATGCCTATATGTACACATTTATAGAAGACAGAGGATAATCTTGAGTGTCTTCTTCAATTTCTTGTTCACTTTATTTTCTGAGACAAGGCACAATGGAGTGGAGCTCAATTCTGCTAGGCTGGCTGGCAATTAGCTTCAGATATCTGCCCTTTCTATCAACCCAGTGCTGGGATTACGCTACTACACTGAGCTTTTCTGTGGGTGCTGGGTATCTGAACTCCTCCTCATGTTTGTGTAGCACTTTACCAACTGAACCATCTTCCCACTCCATGACTATCGGGTATTTTACATAGGAAAAATTAATTTCATGATTTTGTGGGTTAGGGACAAAGGGAAAGGGTGTGTGTGTGTGTGTGTGTGTGTGTGTGTGTGTGTGTGTGTGTGTGTTCATATGCATTTCTGTACATAGGCATATGGAGGCCACTGTGCCGTTCCTCAAGCTATTCATCTTGTTTGCTGGGTTTTGATTTTGAGAGAAGCTTTTTTCACAGTCTAGCTCTGCCTCCCCAGTGCTAGGATTATCAGGACAAATAACTGTGCTCATTTTGTTTTTTATGTGGATCCTGAGGATAGAATACAGTTCCTCCTGCTTACAGGTAAGTATTTTACTGACTGAGCCATCTCTCCAGACTCATTAAAAAGTTTAATTTTTTTTAAAGACTAAGTTTTACATTTATAAGCACATAGACATGCATATATGTATGTAGGAATACATTTTATATTTGTCAGCTATTCTGACAGAGAAAATAGTGATTTACATCTCAGAACATCAGTTCAGCAATTACATAGGTGTTTGATAACTGAAAAGAATGAAGAAATCAATTAACATTACAAATAAAAAATTAGAAAGACTAAAGTGAACGTATGAACACTCTATAGAGCAAGGCCATTGAGAAGTTGGTAGGCTCTTCCCATTGTACTCTGCCTTTCCCATCATGCTCTTGTTCTTCCTGCTCTTTCTACATCCTTGTTCAACTCTGGCAGTAGCCTGGGTGTGCGGTTCTGGCACATGAATGGAAAACATTTACGATCCACCTGCACCAGCTCCTGACCCTTGGCAAAACCAAGAATCCAGGCCCCGTGTTTCGGCCACGATTGTTTGTGTAAGTGCTGACAAAAATCCTTCCTTGAGAAGAAATAAACAAGCACGAAAGCTAAATTGTAATGAATCCACTCTAATAGTGGCAACAGTAAGAGTATGCCTGTCAGAAATTTAATAAATCCTGTCACGTGTGGAGAGAACACTATTACGATGCCAAGTGAAAGAAGCACCCAGTCCCGCAGAGAAGCTCACCTCAGTCTTCCTTTACACTTTGCATTCAGGTGTATGATGAAACCTGGTTTTCCTGTGCTTGTTCTCTCTCTCTCTCTCTCTCTCTCTCTCTCTCTCTCTCTCTCTCTCTCTCTCTCTCTCTCTCTCTCTCTCTCTCAAATATCAATATTATATGCAGAACAATTCAACAAAATGGGGAATTGTAGAAGCTACAAAACAAACTTTTAAACCCTGAAGCAAATGATAGCATAACATAATTCTATGAGCTCTCTGTGATAAGCCAAAGAATACCTACATACAGTTTAGAGAAAACAAGATATCATTGGGCCTTGTCTGCAACCCCTCAGGCCTCCCGGCCAATCAGCACGAACTCATGTTTAGTTCTTGGGGCAAAGTTTCACACTTGCCATTTCTCAGTTTTAAGGTGTTGCTCTCAACTCAGAAACTGAGATAAAAACATTTCTCCCAGTGTAAGTGTCTCAGACTGTCCCCACCCCTGTCCCAGAGGTGCTAAGCTGATAGAATGCTCCTGCATATAACCAAGGCTAGGGCAGCCAAGGCTTGGTTTGTGGTTGTATAGTGGGATGAGGGCAATGAATGCCTGACCTTGATGCATCAGGGCATGTGTCTTTGAACATTGAATCACTTTGGTTTTAGGTTTTATCCTTAGAAAAATAGGATAATTTCATTTGGCCTAGAAGATTTTTTTTTAACTATTTTCCAGGACATGTAGGAAACCTATGATGTGTTTTTTCCATATGGCAAAACCACAACAGCAACTTAGACAAAATAAGTAGCAAGGGATGAATAAAATGTTGAACAAGCACTGAAAATTTATCATATGCTCACCCTGATCCCCCCAAAAAATAACTAAGAAAGCTGTCTTCATACTGAAAAGGAAGACAGCTCTCAGGGTTTCATTTGTTGGTTAGTCATTTTCCAACTTCCTAGTAGTTCCCTCGATCAGTGGTGATAAGACCCACAAAAATCATCACATTGCTGCTATGACTAATTCCATAAGCATTCTCAAATAAAGCCAACTGACCATTAAACTACTGTAACTGTGGCCTAATTCTTAACTGATTGACAGCCAAAGAAAGGTCTCTGGTCACAAACAGACACGCTAAAATCTGGGGTGGGGGGTGGGAGGAATCAATCGACACACACTGCCTCTTTTGGTTAGATTTGCGATTTCTTCCTCCCTTCTTTCTTTTTTATTTTTAAACTCAAAGGCCATGAGTGCACATGGCTTTCCAGTTGTCCTTGTGTTTCCTGACTGAAAGGATTCTTTAAGCACTCTCGACATGCTTTAGACGAGCAGCTGAAACAATTCCATCTTTTCAACCCTGATGGCAATCCTTCCGAGGTTGTGAGGAGCTACACACATGGAGATGGTTTTTAAGTAATAGTGGCCCTTCAGTCTCTGGAGTCCTTTCAGAGCCCCAACACAGTGCGTGCTCTTTGCTTGCAGGGCTCTGCTCATTTGCAGGAAAACCATATTTTGCACCACATCCTCACATATTGATATGTTGAGGAAATAAACAGCTCACATCACTTCCCATCCATCTGCTAAGCTTGTTAGAAAGACGAACACCCAGTATTCAGATGTTTTTCACTCAGGTCTGAAATCCCATGCTCAGCATAATTTGCTTTTACTTTTAAAGGCAAATTTTTAATCCAATTAGATGAAACTCGCCTCTTCTCTTAAAAAACAAAAACAAAACAAAAAAAAAAAACCCAAAAAACTAACAATAGTAATAAAGTAGAAAAGTCAGCCATGTTGGCTGTTGTCTAGCTATTTCTACCACCAGGCTGATGTAGGGACTCTTGACAAAAGATGGGTTTGCTCTATTTTCCTACCTCAAAAATAGCTGTTACTGCTCATTTACTGATGATGTAAATCAAAGTCCCGGAAGAAATAATCTATCATTCCTAACAAACTGTTTTCAGAAGATCTTTATACTCATCCACCAGTACCCAGAATTATACAAGCTCTGCCTGAGTTGCAAACATTTTAAAAGCTCAAAGCAAAGCAATAAAAGTCAATTGAACAAGCAAGTGCCTGGCACTCGTGGTACCCACCGGAAACTGAGCCCAATGCCGTTGTGCATTGGGAATGAACAGGGCATGAGACCCTAGACTTGTCCCTCCCAGTGTTTCTGCTTTGCCTTCGCCTTCTAATTGGAATGACAGCTCTCCATGGAGGATTATGTCCTTCTCCCTGCCTTGGATATGCTCTACATATCACAAAGGGTTGATGATTCTATACACTACATTTCAAGGGGCAATACAATAGCAACGAACAACGAAGTTGTTTTATTAACAGTTAGGCACGCAGCTGAGAACTTCTAAGTTATATCAAACAGAAACCATTGAGAACACCTGGACAGCAAACTGAAAGTACTTTAGTAATGTTAGTTTGAATTTCCTTTATATGATATACTAAGATGAGTCCATTATATATCTATCTTCCCCCAGTGGTAAGGATCCAACCCAGGGTTCTGCATATGTTGGGTAAATATATTCCCAGCCCAATATACCTACATTAAAAATCCTTTGGTTTTTAATATTAACATGAAGAATTCTTAGGGGAGTCAGTACAAACTAACCCACCTCTTTTAAAACTCAATTTCTCAAACTTTGTCAAGGGTCAACGGCTCCTGAAACTAGGAAATAATTTCAGCAGCCATCGTGCCATCCTGGTGAAGGAGCGAAGGCAGTGGAAGAACAGAATTTGGAGCAGGAGAGAGTTCTAAAGGGGGTGTAGCCCAGCGCTTCACAAACCGTGACATGCATCCGGATCTCTAGGGGTTCCCGCTAAGCTGACTCTGAACTGACGGTCTGCCACGCAGGCCCACAACTGCATTTCCAACCAGATACGTGGGAGCTACTGTTGCTTCTTGCTGGATCACATCTTAATAGCCAGTGTCTGTAGCCCAACCCCTAGGATTTGGAATTTTCACAATGTAAAACTCCTGCCTATGAAATAAGGTTACCCCCCACCCCCACCCCCCAAAAAAACCCTTATTATTCCTGAGGAAATAGATGCCATATTGAAGTAATGAGCGACATGTGAGTTTTATACATCCAAATGGAAACTGTCACAAATTAAGATATTATCTGTAAGTCAAGGCCCTATGAACAATAAAGGATAAGGATGTGAAAAAGGAAAATAACTAGGCTGACTATTTTCAGTCACTGAGTCTTACCTTTCCCACAATGTGGTGACACCAGCAAAGAGAACCTTTACCTTATTGCTAGACTCCATGACCCCTTGCCTACTGAGGGACCCTGCTGTCAGCAATCTCTCACTTGCCTGTACTATTCCCCTGTCCCTTCCTCCCCTTTCAGCTCTCTGCTTTCCCTAAAATAATTTTTTCTAAATTACAAACTAACCTGCCTCTTTTAAAACTCAATTTCTCAAACTTTGCCAAGGGTCAAATGTGTTTAATTGAAACATGATTACATCATTTCCCTCCCTCCTTTCCTTCCCCTAGTCTCTCCCAAGTATTCTCCCTTTAATCCCTCTCAAGCCCCCTCTCTAACCACAAAATGATAGCCCTTTTATTATTATTATTATTATTATTGTTAGATACAAATCTAATAATACAATCAACTGAGTCTATTGTTTGTGTGTATGTGGTTTCAGAGCAAGGTACTTCGCATTAGATAAAGGGGCTGTTCCCTGGGAGAGGCTAGTATGCCTTTCTTCAGCTGTCTGTCATGAGTGGCGTGGAGTTCTTTGTCTAAGGTTGGGACCCAGCGAAAATTTCCCCTTTCACATCAATATGACCACTGATGTCTCCATTGTTCTGGTCTTGTTTATTTAGCCATTTCTACAAGAGACTGTTTCACAGTAGTCAGCCTGGTCATCTGGCTCTTAAAATCTTCCAGCTTCCTCTTCCATGGTGTCCCCCAAAACATAGATAGAGGAGCTGTGGTGCAGATGTATCCACTGAGGCTAGGATCCCATGATCCGTTGATCTCTAACCAGTTCTGTGATGGTCTCCATTTGCTGTAGGGAGAGGCTTCTCTGAGGAGGGATAGTAACTACGCCCATCTGTGGGTATGAGTTATATTATCAGACAGAATATGCTACAAGTGAGGGTAGCAGTTACTATGATCATGTCTATTAGCTCGCTATCCCAGGAAAGCTAGTTAGTTTTTCAGTATCAAGCGCGACATCTTTCTTGTTGAGCAGCCTTGACGTCCAATTAGACGGCTAATGGCTGGCATATGAGGGCCGATCAGTGCCTTTCTGGGTATCTCGCCATTGCCGAGGTTCATCGGTGTTGCGGCTCGACAGGACTCTTTATTACTTCCCTCTCTTGGCAGCCTTTATCGAATTTCGTGGAGCTAGAACACAGAAAAGAAGTCACATCCAGCTTGAAGCATCAAGTTCTGTGCCGTGTGTGGTGTCATTGGCAATGGGGGACCAATTCCTGAGAGGCAACAAAGGGTTAATGTCCACATTCTGTTTTGTTTCAGAAGTCACTTAAGATTACCCTGGCCAGCTTTTCTAAAGGAGGTTTCTGTTGACTGGTAGTAGGTGTTTTGTTAGTATGTGGTTCTTGTGGGAACACTGTCAACTTATTTAGTCTTTACTCGAATACCACAGCTTGAATATGAAGCAGCTCCTGGCCTTCTATCTACAGCAGAGCCTTCATTTCTCAGTTAAGGTCTTCCTTTATCCTCATCCACTGCATGCCCCTTAGTGCTACATCTATTTGGTTGTATTATCAAGTCTACAAAAGTTCCTAGCTTTTCCTGTTTTGTTTTCCAAAATTCCGAAGTCCAGACTGATGTATGTTTGTTTGTTTTATTTTTTTTAAAAAAAAATAAGATTGGGGCTTGTTTCCCCATCTCTGAACCAGAAATCTTTTCCTATCAAATAACTCTGAGTCTGTCTGTTCTTTTTTGTAAATTACTGTACTCTGAAAGCAAAATGAACGAACATCTTCACCTCCCACAGCAGATGAGGCTTGTGACAAGCTGGTCCCAGATTATCACCTTCACCACCTCCCCCATCAAACCACATCCACACAGCCTTTCTTAGGCACCATTTATCAGTTCATCGGTCACCAAAGACACCAGGCCATTTCATACATCTTTCTCAGCATGACTTGATCTCTCATCCTCGAACAGTCTTCCTCTTCAATTCATCTTGCAAGATCCATTCCAGTCCTGTTTGAAGTTTTTCTGCTGGAGTTAGGGGACCCCCTCCCCTCTAACATTCTTGTCAATCAGTACTCACTTTATATCTGTCTCGAGGCACATACCAAACCAGAGCATTTTCTTAGGAATCTTTTCTCTTCTTGACATCAGCTCCCTGTCTTGTTCTTCCTCCTGCTACCAGTGCCAGGCACAGTGACTGAACTAAGACAGATATTCAGTAAATATTTATTGAATACACGAATGAACATAAAACAGAAACTAATACTGAAGATGACAAATGACTATAACTCATTCAGTGGGTCATAGGTATTAAAGGAAAGAAAATTTATCATAAAAGAACATGTTACAAGGTATAAGCTATGACACCAAAACAGACATTCAAGGCAGATTTGTCTAGAAGAAAGTGTGAGGCGGTTCTTGAAGAGCCTGTCACTCTTAGATTAGGGAGAGGAAAGATGAGGAGAAGGAAGAGAAATCTTTTAGTGTAGTATGCTATACTACATAGGTGACCAACCTGATTAGGACAAGCTGCATAATTTAAAGATAAATAATTATCAAAATGGTGTGTGAGGACTCAGAGAGTGGGAAGGGCTTGAGACTGATATCAAAAAAGAAACACTTGGCTATGGCTAAGAACTATGCATAGAATACAAAATTTACCTTTACACTCAGGTTGTTACTACTCTATTGATATCATCTGGGGGCAACACAAAGTGAAATCTTTCCAGTTAGAGCTCATTCATAAACTCACGAAGATCATCTCCACCTAGACTAAACCCATCTCAGAGAAAGGAATCACTCGTAATTGTAACTTTTCCTCATCAAGCATCTCTTGAATCATGGAAGCCCCAGAGAGCTTTGAGAAGCACCAAAGTATATCCAGCTCTCAGAGGGCTTGAACTGACATTAAAGGTTTGTGAAAACACAGCTCTGCATGGGGAGCACTGATTCTCCTCTGTCTTCTGCCTCCAGGATGCTCTGCTTCTGGCAAGGCCCTAGACTGGGAGTCTAGGCCAGTCCCTGCACAAAAGTTACAACCTCAAAGGCAGAGACCAGGGCACTAATAATTCCAAAGAAGAAAGAGAGGTGAAAGAACTCTTAGTCACTGCTGCATGTGTGTCTCCAGTTACTGCAGCAGAAGGTGAGCCTCACAGAACATGATGCATGAAGTATCAGCTCTACTGGGCCACGGCAGTGCATATCTGTAATCTCAGCACTTGGGCAAAGAGGTAGAAGAATCAGGAGTTCAAGACCATCATTAGCTACACAGCAAGTTCAAAGCCAGCCTGGGCTTCACGAGACCCTGTCTCTTCTACATGGAAACTTCCCCTTCCCCTCTTCTAGAAAACTGCAATTTCAAAACCCAACAATTTTTTTTTTCTGTCAAGAGGAGTATACAGCTGATTGTTCTTCTGGTTGGAGGAAATCAGTTCAAGCGGAACTCATCAACGACACAGATGGAAAGGAAGTCTCCACCCATTATTGTTCTTAGAGAAAATGATGAAGTAAACTGAGTTCCGGTGCTTTCAATGAGAAAATAAATGTTCTGTGTGGTAACATCAGCCGACCTGAGTTCACAGAGTATGGGGTTTAGCAAGATTCTCCACACTTGCTTTTCAGTGGAATAATTTCCTTTAGTATCCACCATGACAGACAACCTGTTGCTTTTTCTCCCGTCGGGATGTGTGACTATGTGTATAAACCCAGCCTGGCCCTATGTGTATGTGTTCATGTAGACAAATGCATGTGCATGTATGATTTTATTTTACTTATTTTATTTACTGAATAAAGGATACAGGTGGAGATTAATGAAGGGCAGCTACACAGGCCGGACTTTGATTTCAAGCTGGGTAAGAGGAAAAAGAAAGGAAAAAAGGAATGGAAAATCTCAGAGGAACCTGAACTGGACCATTGAAGTCTGATATGTGGAACTGATAACTGAAAAGCTCAGAAAAAAATATTGATTTTTTTTGTTTTGTTTTTTACATAACATACTTTTTCTGTTGACATTGGAATCCAGTCACACCCCATTCCGGGCAGGGATTTAGGATTTTTCTCTCTAAGGGTATTTATTGCCTGTGTCATTTGTCCTGGGAAGGATCCAAACAGACCAGAAATGAAGCCACAGGAGGAGAGCTATATAGTAGAGCATGGACTTGAGAAATCTGCATTTGTGAATCCTGAGGTTTACAGAATCCCAGAACCTTGGGTAGCAGAATGGGCACACAGCACTGGGATGGAGATTCTGATGGGGCTACAGGTTCTGGAGACAAGACGCTGTGGTCTCAGCTGCAAGCTAACATCTACAATGCTGTTGTTTTCATAGCTCCATGGTTTTAGCAATACCTCATGCAAACTTCCAACAAACTCCTTTCCCTGCTGGGCATTCAGTTCAAGGTTGTCACCCAGGAAAAGGAAGTGGCCTAGTACTAGATAAACAGTGTCTATCTGTGCACTACAGCTTGACGAAAACAACCGAGTGGAAGAAAGCCATGAACAGGAAGAAAATCCTCGAAGAGGCTTACAAATACCAAGAAAGCAGACTGGGTAGCTTTTCTTTATGGGCTGAAATTGGGTAAAGTCACTATAATTTGCATATCAATGAAAACGTGGTCTGGTTTTGGGACACACACACTAACGAGGATGTGCATATGAGCAAATTGGAGGTTTTTATTTTTCTCTTTTCTAATTATAAGACAAAATATGCTCATAGCTAAAAATTAGAAAAATAAAAGTACCAACAAGAAACATAAGTCACATTCTACCACCAAAGGATATCTGTGGCTATACTGGATGATTTTCTGACCTACTTCCCTGCCCTTTGAGATCTGGGTGGAAGAAACTGTGACTTTTCTGAAGGGACTCCTGACTCAACTCATGGGCCCTTTTGGTTGACCAATAAACCAAAGTATTTTGTTTAAGCTTGCCCCAAGTAAGACTCTCTAACATCTACCCACCCAATCTTGGCTTTTATTTGAAAACTAACACTTTTCATCTAATGAGGGACATGGAAAGGCTGCACACAGGTATTTGTAAAAAGTGTATGAACTTGGAGTCAAAGATGCTTCCCAAGCCTTTTTTTTTAAATTCCACATAGAAAAAGAATATTGATTTCTCCTGCACTCCGATTTGTCTGATAGGTATGCAGAGCAGCACGCACAAACCACTCTTCCTTTATTTGGCGTGACATCATCAACACTACCTTAGGTTATTAAATAATTTTTGAAAATACCACCGATGTCTGCATGGTATCTACACAAAGATTTTCCAGAATTTGAAGATGTATTTTAACTGTAATTTTCATAATTGTATAAAAAAAAGAGGCAGGCTCATACACAGATCTTTTGCCTGGTAGTGAAACAGAAAGAAATGCCAGATGTGGGGTGCTATAGCAGAGAGCCACTGCTATCCCACAGCCCTATGAGAAACAAAATCCACACTAAAGGATAAAGAGCTGTAATGGTGAGAGAAAAGAAGGGGTTAGTATTCAAATTTTATAAGGCAACCAAACGACTCAGTAGCAAACCACAAATAACTAATTTTAAATGTCTTAAACAGGCATTTCTTAGAAGAAAGCATACACACATGTAACAGGTACATGAAAAGTGCTCTGTGACATTAATCATTGGGAAATGTGAGTCAAACCCATAGTGAAATAAATACTTCCTCACACCATAGAATGGCTTTGGGATGGAAATATAAATTAGCATGGCCATTTATGGAAATTCTTCAATAAACGAACAAACAAAATACACCCAATCACATGATGATATAGTAATACCACTTTGTGTTATATACACAGAGTAATTGAAATCAATATATAAAAGAGACACTTACGCTTCTGTGTTCAGTGTGTTATATACAATAGCCAAGTTACTTAGTTAATTGTAAACCAGTGGGTGAATGGATAAAGAGAATGTAATATTTATACATATATGCATATGACTACTACTTAGCTTTAAAATAGGGAGACCTGTCATTTGGAAATGCAAGGATGAATGTGAAAGGCACTTGGTAAATGGAATAAGACAAGCATAGAGAAACACATACTGTGTGATCTCACTTACACATGAAATCCAAAAGGAGCTGAACTCACAGAAACAGAAATAACAAGGATGATTGCCAGAGGCTAGAGGTGCTGAAGAGGGAGGAATGGCGAACTAGCCCCAGACAGGCTAAAGGAATAGATATTGAGATTTATTACATCGTGGATGACTAGTCAACAATAATCAACTGTATGACTGTAATTAACTGAGAGTATATTCCTAATGTCCCACCATAAAAAATAATAGGTAAGTAAGCTTATGATAGCTTAATGTAAATGTGCTTTTATTCCCCTGAGATAATTGCTGTCTCAGAAGCTTACTACTGAATAAGCTCTCCCTTTCTAATTCTTTCTGAACTCTGGATGGCTGGTTCAGCTATTCTAGCCTCTTCAAGATGACTGATTCAATCTGGCTTCTCTCAGTTTCTCACTGAATTGTTCTGCTTGGCCTCAAATTAACTCTGGCAATCTGCTCTAATCTTCTGGGTCCTTCTCATTCTCTGGTTTCAACTGCCTCTGCTGACCTGCACTGAACTGCAGAAACTAACAAATGAACTCACTGTATCGATTCTCAACTGTCTCCACTAACCAAACTGAACTAAACGGAACTGACCTGCATGAACTCAACTTCATTCAACTGACCTGCTCCGAATGGAACAGAACCGAGTCTCTCTCTCTGCACTGCTCTTCAATGGCTGTTCTCCTGAGAGATGGGCACATCCTATCTCTGACTCATTCTGTCAAATCTTTCTCTGATTTGTCACTTTGTCTGCCCCTCAATTAGAAGTCATTGTTTGGGATTAAAGGTGTGTACTAAAGTATTCTAGCCAGAGAGATTAAAGATGTGTGGTCTGACTGTATTCTAGCCATATCATACAGATCTAGAAGGCTGTGGCCCCTTGCCACAGCAGTCATGTTGCTGAACTAAAATTTCTCTACAGCTTAACATCTCGTATTGGACACATGTATTAAAATATAGCATCATGTGTGCAATTGCGATCTGTTAGTCAAAAATAAATATTAATAACCTGTAAATGGAGAAAAGTCTTACCCTTCTCAGTTTTCCCTAAGAGCAATGTTGTCATCAGTTTATAAGACATGAGACAACTAGTAATAGCAGCCTCACTTCTGTAAGTCTCAGATATTCACTAGTAATAGAAAATAGTGTGTGTGTGTGTGTGTGTGTGTGTGACATAATAGAGGATTGATATATATATATACATATATATATATATATAGTCTATATGCCTTGCCTAACTTTATAAGCATCAAATTAAAACAGTTTATGAATAAACTAAGGAAAATAATATTTACATTTTTGTCAGTAACTCTAAAGTTCTGTTAGGATCTGCCCAATAATTCATTTTATTTCTCAAATATTTCTTAAAGGCTAAGATCTTACAGCAATTTATATTATACGCTCATGGTCAGCAATCATTTGCCTATTTATTGATTTGCTAGGTATGCTATTCCATATAACTTTACATAAAATTCGAGGCGGTCATTCCAACTAAAAAGAAGAAATAATCATAATGTATAGAAAGTCTAGGTGCCTTAGCTCTCTGCTACAGTGAAATACCACGGTTAAGGCAGCTTGCCTGAAAGAAATCTATTGGTCATGGTTTTGGACCTGGAATCTCGGGATCGAGACCCTGGTAGAGTTAGTTGCTGCTACGACCTTGCAGAGTCCCCTCTTTGTATCTTCACATGGTGAAGAGACAATTTCTCTTGCATTTATGTCTTTTCTTTTAATAGTAACACTTATTTAGCCATGAGAGCCCCCCTTATGACCCACTTCCTCACACCATTACACTCCATAGATATGTCTATCAGATTTATTAAACAATAAATTTGTCTATTAAACAATAAAATTATTGTTTAAAAAATGAAAAGGGCTACTTGATAAAACTGTCGACTTGTCATCAGGAAAGATTTAATGTGTTCAAAAACCCATCTTCTCTCCATTCCCTCAGATATGGTAATACAGAATCAACACCTACGTGAAAGTTTGTGACAGATCTAATATTTCTTGTTATTGTAATATCACATGCCTTCATTTTCTGAAAGTCAACATTCAGTGTTTTCTCTGAGTGCTCCTAAATGCCAGCATTCTGAGATCCCCAGTTTTTTGCTGGGGTCATCAGAAACCCATGAATTATAGGACGTCTTTTATTTATCCAGGATGTTCAGGAGGATGAGATGGCTTTTCACTAGTTGGTCATTCTGTTGTCCATAAGGTACACTTAGGGTCTAAGGACTCTAGACCAGGCTGGCTTCCAGGCCTGTAGTCTGTGGCTCTGGTAGCCACTGACCATTTGCAGTGAGAGTGCCCGGAATGGTGTACAGCCAGGCAGTGAGTTCCAGGGCCAGTTCACCCAAGACTCAGAGCGTCAGTCTCCTCTCTACTGCTCCAGTAATTATAATTTCTGTCTCACATCTCTGTAGGCTTCTACCTGAGCAAAGTCATCATGGGGACATTTAATCAGCGCAAACAAACTCCAGAAGTTATACACATCAAACTTGGGTACATCCTTTATTGTCCCCATTAGCCCTGAAATGAGACCTGATCATCAACTTACAGAGAAAGGAACTGAAGTTCAAAAAAGTCAGGAAGCTTGTCCAAAATCACGCAGCTGGCTTCTATACCACAATGGATATCTCTGTCATTCTCGATCTTGGTCTCTATATTGTATAACTCTCCTCTTGTTTAAAAAGACAGAAACAGTAAGACAACTAGCATTCAAGTGTCTTATCCCAGGGCACACAATCAAATATTCTTCAGGCTGAATGTCAAAAGTAAATATACCAATAGAATTTAGGATTATGAACACAAGATTTAAGTGACATGTCACAAGAAGTGGCTAGAATATAAATTTAGACATGTCTGTCAAGAGTTTGCACTCTTCAAAAAAGAAAGAGAATACATTACTATGTTTTAAAACTTATTAGCAAATACCTGTGTACCAGTTTCTGGGTGCAAAACCTGTTTGCAGTGATCTTTCAGATAAGGAAAGCCCCACCCCTGTCTCTGCTGAAGTCATCAGCCATGAAGGACACATGGGTGCTCAGAGAAGGGCGGTGGGTAAAAGCAGAGATGGGGGCTACTGACAGTGCCTAGGGCAGGTGGAGTATGGACCACATAGCCAGTGCTGGGTGCTTAAACCCACAGAGAAGAACACGAGTTTTCCTTAGGAAACACCAGGGTGATCTGGCCTCCTCCTCCTCTCAGGGATGCTCCTGCTGGACGCTCAGATGTTCCAGAAAGTAAACCATATGGTTCTGTAAGAGTTACTGACTTGCCTTAAGCCATATACAAAAAAGAGGAGATATTTTTCATTTCTTTCTCTGCCAGGATCAAGTGTCAGCATTGTTATATTCAGAGACATGCCACTTTGAACATGCTAGGGAAGAGTTGGCCCAACCTGGTGAACACATAAAACAATTGTCAGAAACAGGAAGTCTCCCAGACTCCAGCCCCAAGCTACAGAAGAATAAATCCGAGACATTCAACAGATTTCTAATGCTCTGAAATGCCCAAACTAGCCTTTGTGTTTACTACTGAAGAGACTATGAATGTTTCCACAGAGCTGAGAGGAGATTCCAGGCAAGGTTTTGAAGACTCGGATTAGCTTTTTGATTTTCACATAAAAAATTTTCAAAACCACTGCAACATTTTCTCTCCTCCCTGCCCCCCTGAACCCCCCAAGGCTTCCTTGAACTTCTTTAGGGTTGGCCCAACAGGATCCCAGCTTTATGCACCGTGACAAACGATCTCAGCCCATGTGTCCCTAGCTGTTCGGCTGTTCCCTGAATTCCTTTTCCTCAGAGAAAACCGGCAAGACCCTCCAGTTGTTCGTTCGGATTTAGGTTTTTACCCCACCAGGGGCCAGGATCTCCATTTTCTCTGTCTATGACTTTTCAGGAGACCTGGAGACTGAAATCCAATACTTTTGTCTGCATCTGCTGCTAAAAGCCTTTTTTCTCCTGGCCATGCCACAGCTCCCTCGAGGCTCATTAAGCACATTTACATTCGGCTCTTAAAATCCTAAATAGCCCATTTCACGCCTAGCAATGGCGTATTGATAAAAGAAGCTCTGGCAGAGGCCTGTAAGAGGAGCGTGAGGAATCCTTGGATCCCAGATACCTCCACAAAAGATTCACTCTCACTGCGTAGGACTTCAACAGAAGCGCACAAGCAATGTGTTCCCAGCCGGGTCCAGCACACGAGCACTACTTGTGTTCACCAGCAAGGACACCTGGAAGAGTCAGAGAAAACGGCAAGAACAAGGCCCTGACATATAGGGAAAATTCTCAGAACTGGAGTGTAGGGGAGGAGGGGGAAGGGTTACAGAAAGGGACAGGGTGTAAGAAAGAATCTGTACTGGGTTTTAGTGTAAATCTTTCCCTTAGAGTTGTAAGGATAATTAAAATGAGGAAATAAAGGAGAACGCTACAGATGTGTGCTTTGTGTTGTTTTGTGGGGGATAACAAAGGGCCAAAGGTCTCAAGTCCCCAACACATAGGTAGGCACTCAAGAAGAAACATTAGGCACCTAACCAATGGTCAGGACTCTCTCCCTCTGGCAACTCTCTCCACGTGCACCTCACACAGCACCAGGTGAATAAATGAATGTAGTCTTTGCAACACGGCAATATGAGTTCAGTAGAAACTGCACTGAGCTCTGACTGTGATTATTTCCTAAGGAAAGCTGGCCCACAAACTCATCTGTTACAGTGTTGGAAGTAGCACCAAGCTTCTAGTCGACCATAGACTTGTGAGGGGAAATAGCTGCTCTCCTCCAGGATGCTATGTACCTGAGTTATGCTGTAGGAAAGGGATAGGAGTTATCTGTCCATCATCAGAAGAATGACGGAGGCGACATAAAAAGAAAGGGTGGTTTGGGCTCACGGTGACATAGGTTTCATCCTGTGACTCAATGGACCCATTTCTTTAAGCCTAGGGTGGTAGCACCTCATGGCAGGAATTGTTTGGCTTGGAACATCTAATCTCATGGCTCAAATGAAAAAGAGGAAATAGCCGGAAATCCTTCAGGTCACAACTCCAATGATCTGAGACTGCCCACTAGGCCGCTAGGACCCATTTCCAATGGGTTCAATAATTTCCCTAGAGTAGTGATCTGAGACAAAGACCTTCGTACATTTGAGGATCTAAATTACAGCAGCGCACGGACGCCTGTGTTACTTAAGAGTTTCAGCTTATGCAGAAGGACAACTGTATGGTCTCCGTGACTTAGACTGCCAGAGGAGGATTCAGTATACACAGGATCTTTTCACGGCTACTGAGGTGACTTAGTGGAAAACCCAGCAAAACGACCAGTGCCTGCAATCCTAGTACTCAGGAGGCTGATTGTCCATACCTATAATCCCAGCACTCGAGAGGCTGAGGTATGGGGAGCATGAGTTCGAGACTACTTTGAGCTACATAGTTTCAAAACTGTTTCAAAACTAAGGAAAGCAGATCTGCTTCCTAAGCTACTCCATTCCTTATGGATTCCTCAAGAATACTCAAACTCTCCTTAGTTTTAGGGTGTCAGGGTAGAAGGGTGTTTTATTTTTCACTTCACTCTTTTCAACATTTTTTAAATAAAAAACATACAAATGTTGAAATTCAAAAATCAACAGAAATTATCTGTGTGGACAGACAGAAAAGGTTCCTCCCATATTGTGATACGCTTCCTGGGCTATCTAGGTAAGATAATTAAAACTGTGTATGCATAGGCAGATCCCCAAGGTATCTCCCATTGCAAAGTAAATATGTTCAAGAAGAAAAGGCAACCAAACCTTTTTTGAGTTTATCAAGAGCATTTTTCGTACAGAAACATGTCATGAAATCCACCTATAAAAGCAAATGCAGTTGGTGGCACTTTACAACAGAGTCCCTACATGCAGGGATCATAAGGCTACTACTTCCTACTACAAGTCAGCAAGCAAGCTACTTCTGTTTTCTCATCTAACAAAATAACATAATATTAGTCCATCTTTCAAAAAGTCTATGTGAGTATTAAGTTGTGATATTTTATCTCCTATGGGCATGACATGACCACTGGCCATCTTAGATCAGGAATTTCTATGGTGACCTACGGAATATGAAGTTTGCTGTGCACGTGCGGCACACCCTGAAAACAACTAAAGAACTAGAAGACTTATGGCAGACCCTGTTGATGGGACTCCATGGCAACCATGACACTGGCCCTGCTGCAAGAAATAAGACTTATAACTGAGGCTGAGTTGTCTCTCTAAAAGGACACTTGACTCTGTAGTAAGACACGCACTAAGTATCCTGTCTGTCACCCCCTGACTGTTCAAGTCAGTTGGATAAAAGAGAAGTTAGGAGAGGGATAATAGAGTACAGCTGAAGTAGAAAGTTAACTAAAGGCATCACTCCATGAAGGCTTTCACGATATCATTGCCATCACTGAGTGGGAGTTGGTAGTGCAGCCACTGTTAACAACTCCTTCCCCAAGCTCCTGTAAGTAACACCAGCAAACTCATCAACTCATTAAGCTGGACAGGAATGACATCATTTCTTTGGTCTGTCAGTACCATGGGGTGAAGAGACATGTTTGTTCAGCACTCCCCAGGAAAAGTCATGCAACAAACAACTTACGACATACAACACAATAAATAATTAATGTTGGCTATTATCACAAATGCGACTACTACTATCGTACTGCTGCTGCAGCCCTTGAGAAAGTCAAAAGCCAGTCTTTCCTCTTACACGTAGATGACAAGCGCCTGGAGAACAAAAGTGGCCTCTCTTGATGTTGTTTCTCAGCCTAAATCCAAAGCAAGCACAAAGAGAATGGCAACATAATGGGACACAAGTGCATTTTGAAATGAGCACTGAAACCAGCTAACACACCAGTACCCAGCAGCTGCCTGAGACAGAGTCGGGGCCCTGTAAACGATTGTGAATGAGTCTGATAAACGTGTTGTGCTACTGGAAGATTATATATATATATATATATATATATATATATATATATAGTGGATTTGTATAATTACATTCTAATATTATTTTTCTTAACAAGGCCTTAAGGAAATCTAGAATCATAAAAGCTGCCGCTAAGCGAGGAAAGCCAAAACCTAATTAGAGAGGCTAAAACAGATGTTTGCAGGAGGCTTCCATCTTGTGAAAAGGAAACAATTTGTACAGTTCTCACCAAACACACCTCATCCATCACTCTCTTAAGCTATGCCCTGCCTCTCTAGAACTCACGGGACAGCTTTCTTTCCTCAGCGCTCCATGTTGAGCCAACAGATCTTAAACGTTTGTCAACCAAGAGTGCAGCCAAGCCTTTGAACTTGACCCCTCCCATGACAGCTGCTTCATGAGGGTCCTGTTGGTTGGTCACATCGTGTACTTTACAAAATGTGCCTACGGATCCAGCAACCCCCACGCTCTTCATGCCGTGGGCTTTCAAGGCCTAGCTTTTTCTCTGTTAGTTGAAATAGCTGATCAGGGTCAAGTGCAGCCCTTGGTGTCACTTTAATAGAGAGTGACTGTTTTGTGTACTTGGATGGGAATGTGTGTGTTTATAAATCAGGAATATCATCGGTTATAAGTCTTCTTAAAACGTATGCGCCATGTAGCTCGCCTTTCACTAAAGAGCATGCCACTTTTTTTTATCCAGAGTTTAAAGATGGAGGGACACAAAACTTCAGAAGGGACAAGACCTAGCACATTCAGGCCCTCTGCAATACAAAGTGCTGTGGAAGACACAGATTTTAGTGTGTGCAACTGTGCCCAATGCCAACCTCGAGTTTACAGAGAGGAATTTAAAGCTCAAGTGGTGACATAATCTCTCCAGAGACAAGAAACCAGGCAGTGACAACCAGAGTTAATTCTAGCTCACGCTTTATCTTATTCGCCTCATTACCATGTCCCTGAGTACTAGCAAAAAATGCCCAGGGGATGGGGAGGATGCTCAGTGGTTAACAGCATACACTGCTCTTGCAGAGGATCTGAGTTCAGTTCTCAGTACCTACACCAGGCAGCTCACAGATCCCTGTAACTCCAGCTCCAGGAGATCTAAGACTTCTGGCCTCCCCAGGCAGCCACATATACTCACACACAGACATGGATGGATGGATGCACACACACACACACACACACACACACACAGAGAGAGAGAGAGAGAGAGAGAGAGAGAGAGAGAGTTAGAAAAAAAGGAAAGCAAGGGGGAAATGCCTATGACAGACAGGGTAGAGAGCCTTGGAAGAGAGTAAGTCCAATGCCGCATTCGTCTGGGTTCTTAACACAGTGAAAGTAATGTCTCCCTAGTTGGGTATCACCCAGTGACCCCGAGAAGCAGCTTCTGAGTTAAAATGCAGTGGCAAGGAAAGACTGACAGTTAACATCTCAATCTTGCCTCTCTTAAAACGTTGCTTTGCTTCATTTCACCTTATAACATTACCAGCAAGTGGGCACAATTATGTCCCATCATACAGATGAGGAAATTGTCGCTCGGGAAAAATAACTTTACAGTACAGAAGTCGAAAGATAAGTTTTTAAGGGAAGCTATCTGGTATTGGAGCCTACTCCTTACCCACATCAGTCTTCTAGAATTACTGGAACGAATGACAACAATCCAGATGGCTTAAAGTAATAGAAATTTATTTACTGTTCTGGAGACCAGAAGATTGAGAGCCAAGGTATTAGTCTCTAAAGCTCTAGAGCAGTGCTTCTCATCCTCCCGAATGCTGAGACCCTTGAACACAGTTGCTTATGTCATGGTGACCCCCAAGCATAAAATTATTCTCACTGATACTTCCTGACTGTAATTTTGCCACTGTTATAAATTGTAATGTAAATGTTTTCGGGAGTAGAGGTTTGTCAAAAGGACTGTGATCCACATGCCGAGAACCGGTGCTTTAGAGGAAGATCTGCTCCGTGTTGCCAACATAGATTCGCTGGCAGTAAGTAGCAAATGGTTTATGACTTGTAGGCACACGTCTGCAACTTCGGCCCCCATCCTCACATAGCCTTCTCCCCACGTGACTGGGTCCCAATTTCTCTCTTGTTATTAGAAAACAAGACTTGTCAGATTAAAGCCCACATTAATGATTTCACCTAAGCATCATCAAACCTGCGAAGAGTTTGCATACAGCTCATTCACAATTACTGTCCTAAGGATCAGCAAACGCGAGCTCAAAATACACCACCTACACCAGACCTCCACACGGAAAGAAAGAAAGAAAGAAAGAAAGAAAGAAAGAAAGAAAGAAAGAAAGAAAGAAAGAAAGAAAAGGAAGGAAGGAAGGAAGGAAGGAAGGAAGGAAGGAAGGAAGGAAGGAAGGAAGGAAGGAAGGAAGGGGAGAGAGAGAAAAGAGAAGAGAGAGAGAGAGAGAGAGAGAGAAGGAAAGAAGGAAAGAAAGAAAGAGGAAAGGAAGGATAGAAAGAGGAAAGAAATGAAATAAAGAAGCAAGGAAGGAAAGAAAACGAGATGCCTTTCTAAAACAGGCCATTAGAAACCAGATCTGGATGCTTAAAACAGTTACTGGGAAGTAAGCATTCGGAGGCTTGAGTTCCGTTTTGTCGCCATTTGGCCTGCTGAAACGGATTTAACATACAACTGTAAGACACTCACCAGTGTATGTCCGCATAAGCTTCAAAATTATCTGAGCAGCAAGAGTCCTGCTGGATTCAACCAGTGTATCACATACACAACTCACATGTGGTCCCCAGTTAGTGTCCTGGCTGAAGGCTAATTATGGCAGCAGCAGGGGGGGGAGCATTTCCTGAAAGGTAAGCCTGAAGCTCCTCCCAGAGCTGATGGGACCATTCTTCTTTGTCAGGGCCAGATGTGCTAAGAGTTGCTGCTGGCACTTGGCACTTTCTTGGACCCATAAGGATCCAGGCATATCCATCATGGGGCACATACAAGCTCAAGGGCAAAGGATGCTCTCCCACATGCTGTCTAAAATACCTCCTTTGAGTGATGGCGCTGAGCAGCTGAAATGTTCTAACTGCTAATGTTTTATGCTGGGTCGCAAAAGCCTACTTTCACTATAGAATGCTCAGTTCTAAATAACACCTTAACACACATCCTTCCTTTATTCCGTTGATTTAGATTTTCAAATTGAAAGTACTTGCCAAAGAACTATGTAAAGTGAAAGACTTTAAAAACAAAAATCACAGAGGAGCTAATGAAAGCATAGGCTAGTCTGGTACTGTGTGGTCAAGAGGCCGAAGGAAGGACCTACTCTATGAATGCTTCTATGAAGGCCACAAAGAGAAGACGCCTTCTTCCTGACTGTCCTCCCAAAACAGGGTGAGGCTCAAGCTATGTTAGTACCTACCTTCTCAAATACCTTCCTCACCCAAGTGGCTTTTCCATCAAGAATCGACCGTCTAAATCAATAAGGAAAAGCTCTAGAGTGGATCAGAATGGAATCCCACTTAATGGTTACTCAATAGATTAATATACAGAAAAATGTCTGTTGCTATCTCACCTCACCTTGCTCTCTGCACCCTATCTCGTAGCAGTAAGTACGGAGGGTATATTTATGATCAGATAGAAGGCTGCAGCAAGGGATTCCAGGATGGCCAAAAACCTGAAGGCAGCACAATTCTTGTTATTCTGACCCTCAGGATATTAATGCTTTTCCATTGTCTCCACTCAGAAGACAGAATGTATTTAGAGCGTGTTTGGTGTGCTTGCCTGAAATGCCAGCTCTTCTCCTGTGTAAAAAGAGTTACTTCCTCTAAGACCTATAGCTCCCAAGCTCTCAAACATACAGATTTGGTGGATTTTATGGAATGACCACAATCTCCTTTGGAAATATCGGTAACTTTGGACCCCTATGAATGCTCCCCTCCAGCAAGGTGATGTTGGCAAGGAAGCAGGCTGGGAAGCCAAGAACAGATTGGATAGGGATCATTGATAAAACTGGGAATAAAAGGGAGATGGGTGGTACCCAGAGGCGATTCCTAGAAGAGAAAAACCAGCCTATCCAGTCTAAGGGCCTGGTAGGGGATAAAGAATTAAGTTGCAGCCAGAACTTGAAAGCCAGGCAGTAAAAGCACCAAAGCAGAAAGCTGCAAGCGGGGATGACTCAGCAAGAATGGCCTACAGGTCCCGTACCAGCAGGGCAGACAAAGCCTTACTGTAGCTGAAGAAGTTGTTTCTGGTTGTGTCACGTGATTCACAGTCACGTGGTGTTTGCTGAGGACCCATGATGTTTGAGAGAGTATAAACAGGACTCAATGGACAGTGACGGGATGCTTGCACAGCTGGTTGGGCAACACTTCCTTGGTCTTGCCTCTTCACTGATCTCCACTTCATTGAGAGAGACAAGGCAGAGAGTTTTTCCTGGCATCCAGGCTGATTTCTGGTCACTCGCGCTTACTCATGCTGACTCGGCAGAGGCCTGGATGTTTCTGCTGGACTGTGACACTCCTGCTGATTATAATTTGGTATCCTGACACTACTGAACTGGACTGCTGGCATCCTGACAGAGATTGGAATCACTCCCAAAGAATTACTGCTAACAGGTCCGCATCCCCTTGTCCTGTTTACTATCTTTTCTCCCCTACCTTTGGACAGTGGGCTAGGGGTGGAGGATGGGGGGAGATCGAAACATTAGATAACCCTTATTAAAGTAGGTTTTGAAAAATCTAAGCCTACATCCACCTATGGCACTGAGTGGCAGGGCATTGGGTTGGGGTTCATGAGTGTCTTAATTTGAAAACAATGTGAGGGAGTCCTTGCTCCCACTGGATCCAGCCTTCTCCGTTATGTGAAGTAAGGGAGTATGTTTGTTCTTGTCTGTGATTCTGGCCCCTAAACACATAGAGACTTGCTTTGTAAGTGAAGACTATTATACCCTGCATAAATTTCCTCAAGCACTCCTTTTTGACTAGATTACCCTAAAAGACACTCATGTCACTCCACTTTACCCTTTTATCTGAATTCAGACAGAACAGTCTTCTCTTGGCCAGGGCATTCCAAAACAGAGCTCCCATGCATGCACATCCCTGAGGCATGCTCACAGAACTAGCTCAGGCCTGGAAGTGCTCCGAACAATTCTGGCCTTATCCCTTCCCCACATGCAGCATCCTTTCCAAGAGGACAGGCTCACAGAACGTTCCCACAGACGAACTCTGGACTAATATGATCTTGTAAAGTTAGTTTTCAGATGTTAATTTGGAATAATGTGAGTATGGGAACTCATGGCAAACTCTTATCTCTCCCACACTCTTCCTTAGTCCCTACCCTTCTCCTAGACCCAGCCTTGCTGCTGTGTCCCAGCTCAGGGATCCCTTGCCAAATAGATTACTTTCGATAACACAAGTATCATTTCCCACAGGAAGCTTTCCCTGAGCAACCGCCACAGTCAAAATGAGTCCCTCTAGACTGTCCACCAGGACCTTATGATTTTTGTGTGTGACGTTTCATAGTTGAAATTTAAGTAACTGGTCATGAAGGCAGTTATTTGACCTCTGCATTTCCTATAGGACATAAGTCCCATGTCTTTTTTTCTCATCATCATATGACCATCTTATGTCCGGCTTAGTTTATTGGGTACTTTTTATTTTTATTGAATTCTATGGAAGTTCCTTAAATTTTTTTTTCCAAGAGTTCAACCTCAAGCTTATTGTTCTATAGTTTATAATGTTTTGGTGGCTTATATAATCTTGGCTCATGGGAAATGGCATTATTAGGAGGTGTGGCCTTGTTGGAGGAAGTGGGTCACTGTTTGGACAGGCTTTGAGGTCCTATGGTCAGGCTTTATACCCTGTGCAGAAGCAAAACCCTCTTCCTAGCTGCCTTTGAGACAATCTGCTCCTGGCATCCTCATCCTTCCAATGAAGATGTAGAACTCTCGGCTCCTCTAGTACCATATCTGCCTGCACACTGTCATGCTTCCTGCCATGATGATAACGGGTTGAATCTCTGAAAGAGTAAGCCAGCCCCGATTATGTTGTCCTTTATAAAAGTTGCCTTAGTCATGGAGTCTCTTCACAGCAACGGAAGCCCTATCTAAGAGAGATTTTTCAATAGATGATAGACCCTGAATAGCGTATCAGTTAGCTTTAGCATGAAGAAAAGCCATTCAGATGCTTTGTGAAGTTTGTCCATGACATTGTGAATTACAGTTTGCTTCCACTTTGACATTCCGTTGTACAATGTCACCTGAGCCTGTAATGCAGCATGCCCCCATCCTGCCAAACCCAGATTGCTTTGTCCTTTCCTATGCTCAGGAATGTCTTGCAATGTGCATTCATGGTTCTATGATATCAATGAATAAATGAGACTGCGGGACACCTCTATCCCTGATATTACCTCAACAGATTGCTTCCTTTGAATAAGACACTCATACATGTAGTTATAAATTCTAGCCCTCCAAGTCCCCATATTTTCTATGTCACTGGATTTAGTTCCTAGTGTCAAAACTCCAGGCTGGCTTTATTTATTACTTATAATCTGTGTATACTCTGAGATCATAAATACAGCCCTCAAACAACTCCCCTATTATTTTCCCTCAAGAAATTACCGGACTCCTCTCGTGTCACCGTTTTTTTCTGCGCTGTATTGACTATCTTCTACAGCATCTAGTTTATAGGTCCTCTTCCTACACCCTCCAATTTAAAGTGCTCTTAGATTGGCGAGTCTTTCAGCTCCGTACTCTATTCATTACCCAGGATCACTGTGGATACTTCCGCTCCTGCCGCTTCCCTTTCATGAGCCATAGTTGATAACATTCAATCTCTTTTACTATTTCTAGGACTAAATGACTCTTTTCCCATTTTTCTTTCTTTCAAAATCGGGCTTGTTATCTCATGAAAAAACATTGAAATGGCACTGAGTCTGTGAGTCCGTGAAACTCCTAACCCCAAAGTCATGCAAGTACCACAGGAGACAAGAAAGTGCAGAGAAGGCTTGTTAGCAATGCCCACCAGATGCATAGTGGATTCACTGAGCTTCTGTGATTGTTTCCTACACCCCTGTGCCTATGAGGAAAGAGTGATAATAGAAAAATAGACATTTATTAAAGATTAGCCAGTGTACATGGAGACAGCGCCGTGCAGTTCTCTACAAAACTTTTCTTTCCATCATGCAGCGTGTCAAAGTTCCAGTTTTGGAGCAGTAATGGGGGCGGGGGGGGTGATAAACCCTGCCACTTGCTATTTGTCTTTCCCAGTGTTCTGCAGTCTCTAAGAGCATCCAGTTCCAGCACCCTAACTAAGGGGATGTCAACCATTTGTCGGAACTTCAGGTAGGTAGCTCATTATCTTCATTTCTCCCCCACATCAAATTCTTCTGGTCATCAACACCCCAGCTGCTTTTCTCTTTCTCCTGTTTCTCTCTCTTCATGGTGTCTGCATAAAGTGGCATGGCCACTCCGAGGTATGGATGAGGAGAAGGATTCCTGTTGTAAATGTGAGATCACAGAGGCATCTGGGAAAGTTCGGAGCAGAAAGAGAAATTAATAAAGTAAATGTGACCAGCAAATGGAACCCAGGCCAAGAAAGGAAGAGAAGAGACTGTGGGCAAAAGAGACCAAGAGAAAGGAACAAGAGAGGAGGAGCCGAGAAAGAGTCAAGAGGATACACGGCTGAAAGGTCAGGACCGTATAGAAATGAGAAGCTGTGGACGTGAACCATGGACTGGAGATGTTCAGGGGACAAAGGGGTATGAGCTAAAAAGAGTTTAGGGTAGGGAGCAGGGTGATAAATGCTGAAAGGAGCCAGGGGATCAGCATGGACTCTGTCACAGATACCTGTAATGATGAGAGAGCCTGGAAGCCAACGTGCTCTTTGGTATGCTAATAGGTGCCACAGTTAGCCATTTGCTCTTAGCTTCTTTTGGACCTGACTGTGTCCTCTAAGGATAAAACTTCTGTCCTACCTAAAATGGTTTGTTAACCTTCTGAGACACCAAGTTTCTAAGCAGTTTTCAGGATATTTTTCCAGTTTACTCCCATGCAAAATGTTACCTTCCATTGATAGTGTACAATTTTCCCATTCCTGCAAAGTTGCAGAGTTCATCTATAATTAACAAGAACGAGGGTTTTGTGTTTTCCGTTCTATCCTCTGGGATGGGCTGCTTAGACATTAAAGCATAGGTGAGGAGGGAAAAGAGAAGTAAGGAAACATTCATCATTTTAAAAAATCATGTTTCTTCGACTTCTACAAGAAGCAAGTTTCAACTTAGTTCCTCATCCAAAGAAGTTGATTTTCAAATCACCTATGAACCTAGCTGCCACATTGCTAGATGAACTACTCAAGTGTTAATGGTGACCTCTCTTAAGTTTTAGAATAATTAGAAGCAACAATGACCAGAGATGTCCTGGCTGCCATTGTCCAGCCCTTCCCACAAAGGGTTAGGAGAAAGAGGAAAGAAAAGGCCATTTAAATGCTTCTGATAAGAAAGGTAACAGATGATGTCACTTTGATACAGCACGGGGTACTCTCCATTGCCACTTCAGAACAGGTCAGTGTTATGTGTCCAATCCATCTGCAAGCATTTGTTCTGAGTGCAGACCAGATATTCCCCCATGCTGGATTCAAGAATGAACATCTCAGGTGAGCACAACCTCAGGAAACGGGCCATGAGTTTGAAGAATTTAGCTAAAGAATATGAATATATAACCAAAACAAAAAACAAACAAACAAATCTTAAAGACTCTGTTACAGAGCCTAAAGATCCTTGGTGCGTATTTACAAGTGGATGAGCAAATAAATTAACTGCTATGACAAATAGTGACGATTTGCCTTCTTCAACTTCTATGTCTTGGTAGACAATATACATCACAGCAGTGATGACGTAACCCTAAGGGGGGGGGAATGACACGCGCCGATGTGTGCATGCTTTCTAGATGTGTGTTATACGTATAGGTCTTTACCCCTATCAAAGGAACATCTTTTTAAAACATTCCTTTTCTGTTTCAATCTGGCCATCACTGATATAATTAGGGCTGCCTATTAACACCCGATTATGTCATTTCCTGTTCAGTAGCCTCAATAGGCTGCCCTGCATCTCATCCTCATTATCACAAAGCCTATTGAAGGAAGAGTCAAAGACATAGTAGGCTTCTAGGGTATTTTTGAGGAATAGCCATCAAGTCTCAGTTATCTTCTCTTAAAATCATGCTATGCTTCTAATCAGGTGACAGTCCTTAGAAATAAATGTTCTCGCTCTTCTATTTGTCTGTTCAGGCTGCTTCCTTTGTTTCTTGAATAATAATACTCTCTGGTCCTAGAAGATTCAACTCAAGTCTTCCTCCTTCATGCAGCGTCTCTACCAAAGTTCTGCCTGACTTGGATGCGTCTTCTATGGCTCCCAAAGCATCCTGCACTCCCAGCATGCTGAAATTGGCAGCTTTTTAAAATACATATCTCATCCATTGCACCAGCTGCTTGAGGGTGGGAACAGCGCTGTATTCTTCACTATATTTCTAAGGTCAAGACAGTGGCTGAAACACGGCAGGGATGTGTGTGCGTGCACACGCATGCGCCTGTATGTACTTGTGTGCATGTATGTGACATGCGTGTGTCCTTCCCCGGGAAGGTAGAGAAAGAGAATGGAGACCGACATGAAATGAGAGCACCTGGTTCTGGAGTCTTTGCCTCCCAGAGGTAGTTGGCAGGCGGGCAAGAAATTGCCAATGTTGACTGAGTTCTCTCTCTGAAGGCTGGAAAGAAGCCAACGGAACAGAATATTCTCACACTTAGAGAGATATTGCATCCTGAAAGAGGAGGGGAGGGGAAGAAATCAAGCATTTAAAAAATAAAAAAAAAGGCATAAACCTTAGGAGAATTACAGGATGGAGAAGGGTAAAAGTAACTATGCAAATCGCACCGTTATTATGCTCCAAGTTTTTAGAAGGCTTTTGGCAATTTGACCATATGGCCTTACCTCCATGTTTAAAGAGTAAGGATCTAGACGAGATAGCCACCAGTAACCCCAGGGTTACGGCCTGGGCAAAGGCTGCTTTCTGAGCCTCCAGCAGGCTTCGTGCTCCATCCTTTCCTCACCAGATTGGTTTGAGAACAGGTTCTATGCAAACAGAGCTTCTCCCTTGGTCCCCTAACGGTTAAGGGTGTTCCGACTTGTGCCCCACTGGAAAAGAAAACCTTCCTTCCCCATCTTCCTGATCCCTGGGCCCCTTCCCACAAAACAACATGCATATCCAGCATCACCCCCATGGACCTGCCCTTGGAAGGGAAGGACCATTTGATGAGTGTTTCCCATATGCCATACACATCTGACTTAGTTTCCAAGTGCCTGCAGCTATGGAAAAATATGATCATTTTATCATGATGCCATTTTGATTCTCTCCAAGACCTGGAAGTGAATGAGTGAAAGAGGCAGGATTCAAACACCAGACAGCTTAACGCTGAGGACCCTTCTCCTTCCATCCTTCGATTACCATATACCATTTGTATTGGGGAAAGAGCTAATGCAGACTGAATGTTCCTCCACACTAGTTCCTTTGTGTGGTAGTTACAGGCCGTGAATTCCGTCTCCATAATTAGATGAAGTGAGGGGTACCACTAATTTGCTTCTTCCACCATTTAAGATCTAGACCTTTAGTTATTTACACACACCCCCAAATACCTACCAAGGCCATGCCAGGTACCACATAGCAGGGTGGGCAGATGGCAAACTTAGAATCAGTAGCATCTTGAAGCACTCCCCAGTTGCATCAGTTCCGGAACCTGAGGCTCCTAGAATTATACTAACTGCAACTGAGATTTTCAAAAAAATTGTGCACTGTGCAGTCAGAAGCAAACTTACATGGAAATTCACAGGGAGGCAAAACAGAAAACATCATCTATCCTCAAAACTGCCTTTGTGTTTATGATTTCATCAGGAAGGGCAAAGTTATAGGAAGATAATGGTATCATTTGTTCTCAAAAGCAGCTTTATACCTGTGACTACATATGACTTAAGTTAGTTTAAACACTGTAATCTCCTTTCATGCATTTTTAAATTTTTAATTTGTGTTTAAAATATTTAGATGGCTTCCTTGTGCCCATGAATAAATAATCTTATATATGCATTTTTTTTGCCCACTTAGCAGGAAATGATCTATATTTTCTTTCTCTTGGTGTCTTTCAAATCTCAGCTTTCCTAGGATCTCTGGAGAGGAAACATGGACTCAATCTCTCTGCTTCTCTCTTTCTTGTTCCAACTCCAGATCTGTAAAGAAGTAAGACAGTGAATGGTCCTTGGAATGGAAAGGGAAAGATCTGGAAAAGGAAGCTTGGCATTGTGCTGATTCTGGAAGGATGTGTAATGTTGAAGTGCCCTGAGGCAATAAATGGCTCCTGGCCTCTAGCGCTCACTAGTCAGTTGCCTTGGGGGTAGTGTGCTGGTGCATCCAAGGAAACCTTACGTCAGCTTTTTCTTTCCCAGAGAACAAGTGTCTATTATTATGAATAAAAATTCCTCCATGCTTCATCTGAAGGACCTGTACTGAGGGCCAAGAATCCTTGTTATGACTGAATTCTCAAAATGATCATGAAGGAAGAAAGAGATAGAGGGAGAGGTTGAATGCCCAGCACTGACACAAAGTAGAGTTCAATGTTCAGGCCACATTTATTTTTGCACAAGATAGTCTTAGTTACCAACCTTAGATGCCCTACAACCAACTATCCCCTTCCCATTCAATTAAAAACACTGCTTCAAGAATTAACAGCAATGGTGTGGGGGGTTCTCTACTGTACATAGTAAAGGATATTCCCTTTTCTGTTCACATTCTTCAAATGTCTCAGCAAAATAAAGCTCGTGGCAATTTGTGTAGAATGAACTATGCACACAGGGAATTTAAACTTATGGGTAGTTTTCATGAGTCTAGACCCAGAATGTTCACAACTCTCATTTTTTACGCATATCCTCTTCCTCAGCACTCAAAAGGCTCTGGGAGATAATATCACCAGCACTATAGGAAAGCACTTTCTGTCAGGGCAGAACCTTTGTAAAATGTCTGTGCATGGTAATGAAAGTTGAGATTATTCTCAACTTTTTATTTTTCAAAATAAAAAATAAATTAAATTAAATTCTTTAGTGAAGTTGTCTAATGATGACAAAGAACTTTAAGAAACAATATATAATTAGAATAGGATAGGAAGAAATATTTCAATAAAGGCCTATGTTCAAAAAGGAAAATAAATAAGTTAATTTTAAAAGATGCAAGGGAGGATACTAGTGAAATGGCTAAGTTGAAAAATGCTTACAACACAAGCACAAGACCCTAAGTTCGATCTCTAGCACCCATGGAAAAGCTAAATGTTATGGCACACTTATGATCTCAGTGCTAGATGGGGGAGGCAGGAGGATGTCTGCAGCTTGCTGACCAGCTAGTCTAGATGAATTAGTGAACTCCAGGCCAATGAGAGACCCCTTCACAAACATCAAGGTAGACGGTGCCTAAGGATCAACAACCCAAGGTTCACCTCTGACCTCCACTAACATGCACACACATGCCCACTCTCCTATATACATATGCACATGCATACACACAAAATCCTAAGAAAATGTGTTCTACAACAATATGAATATTAATTAAAACTGACAATGTGCTTGATTTGCATTTGTCTTAGCATAATAATATTTAAACAGAAATTTACATGGAAGCACATTAGTTTGATGATATTTGCTTACTTGCCTGTTTCTTTTCATCTTCCCAAAATCCTTGTATGATATTATGCAATCTTTTTACAATTTTACGAATAGGAGTTCAGGTTGACTTGGGGGGAAATTTTTTAAATGTATTATATAATTGTAATAAAAGTGCCTGCATGATGTATGATGTCAGTGATGTCAGGAGCTGGACAAGATCTCAGAAATCTTCATATTCATTCCTTGTTCCTTCTACCAGGACAGGTTTCCCACCACCAGGACGCCATGGAGAAGTATAAGTAAGGTCCTCAGATTGAAGAATGTTAGGATAATGTTTAAATGTGTGAGTAGACACCTCAACACCAGTGAATAGTATTTGTCACTAGACCAAGAGAAAATAACTAAATAAAAGAATGATAGCTTCATAACACAAAGGATTCCAAAGGCTAGAACATGGACCAAAGGGGAAACCAACATTCTTTCTAATGGGATTCTACATGCACTGATTACTCTAACTCTCCAGTTTGTAATCCACAACCATTCTTCCAAATGTGTTGTTATTAAAATATATACTGTTTGTTCTTGACAGATTCTAGAATTAAATTGGTTACTGTAAGCAACATATACTAACTACTAATTACAAGTCAATGGTTTAGCAAGCTGGATCTATTGAAGTATGCCAGACTCATTCACCCATGTTTCTGATGACCTGGTGATTTGGTTTGGATGTTAAATCATAGGATTGACAATTCATAGACTGTGGGCTAAGAAAGTGGGGTGTGTGGCTCATATGCCTTTTACCCTCCAGCAAGTAATTGGAGGACAAGACAGCAAGCAGAAGGATGTGATATTTTCCACCTATGGTCACATCCATTTCATTCTGCTGGGAAATCAAGGAAAAGTCCAATTTAGAAATAAGAGAGGGGAGAGTAGAATCTACAGCTATAGGAGAAAGATGAGAGATCATACTTAAATAAAATGCAAGTAGCCCTGAAAAAAATGGAACAATTTTTTTTGCAATCCTCTACAAATGATTTGTCAGACAAGTTGGCTGGCCCCAACCCATTGGAAAGTTTTTGTTGTAGTAACATCTATCCATAAATTCTGGTCATAGAAAAAGTGTAATAGTCTCAGGCATAGTAATTTACTCCAAAATATCTCAACACTAAAGAGTTTGAGTCAGTATGATGGCAAGTTTGTAGGAAGCTTAAACTATACAGTGAGAACATATCTCAAAAAAGTTAAAAAGAAAGAAGGGAAGGGAGGAGGAAAGGAATGGAAACTAAGTCAGGTCAAACTGCATTCTGTATTTCACATGACTAGTTCTTTAACCCTTCTTTCCCCTCCTCAGGGATAATTTAAGGATTGTGTCCAGTTCCGTCCATGGTTCTTCTACATTTTACTGTAGAGACATTTTCTCAATCACATTCATTGCTGCTGTATTCATAAAAGAAATTGGAAATAGCCTACCTACTTCCAAACAATCTATAAATTGATTTCTATTGTTGATGAATGATTAATAAAAATGTAATACATTCATGTAATTGAATATTATTCATCTATTAAGGAAAATTCTAAAATTTGCAGCCAAATGGATGGAACTAGAAATAACCATTCCCAAGTAGGGTAACTCAGACTCAAGACGACAAAAACTTCAGACTCTCTCCTACATGTGGGTGCTAACTTTTAAGTTTTCAATATGTACATTCCAATCCAAATAACTATGGATGCTGGATATCTACTAAGGGACTGAGGGTAGGGGAATCTCCTAAGGAAGAGCAAATAGAATATAGTCTTATAAAGAAATAAAGGGGGGATGAGAATAGGAAAATTAAAAGGGGAGGGTGATGGACAGAAATGTAAAGAGGGAATATGAGGAGTGGCAGCTAACAATAAAGGCCTTTTGAAAAACCATATGGAAACCTACTACTGTAGACATCTCCTAAAATATATACATATGACATATGTGAAAAAGATTTTAAACGGAACCACCATATATGGGGGACATGACAATACCCCAACTAGACATATTTTGCCACCATAAGAAAATCCTCCAGTGCTGGGAATGGCTTATATCATGTAACCCATTGGCTAAAGGAGCCCCATAGACACGTGTAAGAAGAATGGTTATATATACCATGGGAAGGTAAGTCTCTGTCCTTCCTTGGCTGATTAAGGCACCTTATGATTGGTTAAAATAAAAAGCCTGTGGCCTATAGCAAAAGGCAGAATAGAAGATAGGACATCTGGTGGAGAGAAGAACTCTGGAAAAGAGAGAGACTCGAGAGATTCACCACTGAGTCACTGGGGAAGTTGTAAGTATGAGATCAAGGAGAGGAAAACAGCCATATGGCAGAACTTAGATTAATATAAAGGGGATAATGGAGCTATGAACTAGTTGAGGAACAAGCCTAAGAAGAAGGCAAAAGCAGGATAAGGAAATGTAAGCCTTGGTGTCATTACTCAGGAAATGGGGAAGGCATAGGAAAGCCCTAAAACATTACAGGCCATTTCCAAGGTTCATGTCAATTACCTATTGCTGAAGATAACACTTACATCATTGAACACTGAGAAGAGGAACTGGTGCCCAACTAGAAGATTCACCACTACTGACTAGTGTTCATGATGCTGGAAAGTATTCTCCATGCTACTGGAGGAGAAAAGTAATCACCAGTCATCCAGCAACAAGCCCTGTTACTTAGAACAGTGACTTGCCTGCAATAGAAGGACAAATATTATGAGAGTAACTTTCTTTTTACATACAACACTTTCTTGTTGCACTTAAAGACTACTCCATGTGATGAGAACCATACTTGATACTGCTAAAGCAGCCAAGAACCTGAGACGAGGTAGGTCACGAACCTAGGGGAAATCCTACTTCTGTTTTTCTTCTTGAGGAATATAGACATACAATTATACCTAATGACATATTGCTATACTCATAAATTAGTACACCTCTCAACCATTATTAATGAAGTTTCTTTTTACAATAGGTAGGAATTAACATAGAGACTAATAACTGAGCAATGTGTAGACCATAAGAGACTTCTGAGAACTTAGTCCAAAAAAGATATCTTCATGAAACATCTTCTTTCAAGGTTCAGGGATCTATGAAGAAAAGGAGATAGAAAGATTGTAAGAAGTGGTAGATGACCCCAAAGAAAGAAGTCATCCACATACAACAGGACTGACATACTTAGGAACTCACTGAGACTGTAATAGCACCCACAAGAACTACACAGATTCAAACCAGACAAAAGTCTAGTACTGAGGGAGGGAAATAGACACAGATTCCCATTCCTAACCAAGGAATACCCAAGAATTAGTTGGCCAACACAAAATAAAGTTTGTGGGGTTTGGAGGTAAGGGGGGTTGTTTTGTTTTGGTCTTCCTTTGTCTTAATAGATTTTGTTTTGATTTATATTTGGCAGGTTTTGTTGTTTGGAAACAACAAAGGGGGTACTGATAGATCATGAAGTTGAGTGGGTATGGAGGAAGAGAGGATCAGGGAGTAGAGGAAGAAGAAAAACAGGATCAAAATGTAGTGTATGAAAAAAAAATGTTTAGAAAGAAGAAAGAAGGAAAGCAGGGGATGGGAGAAGGGAAGTAAGGTCTAACCGCTTTCTGCACTTCATAAGAACAGTTATTCAAATGCTTCAACTCCTCTTTCCTGTCCCTTGGGGATTTCCCTAAGTACCATGTCAAGGTCTTTCTAAACTTCCTGATGTAGTCGGTGTGTAAAAGCCACTCTGTTGATGAGGACTGTCCCTCTCCCAACCTTCCTGAGAGCAAAGTGGTAGAAATTATGGAAGGACATGTAGCTACTTGCCTCGTCACCGCTGCTGAATGACATCTTTCCATGGGTGAGCATTTTTTAAATGAGCCATCAGTGTCAAGTATGACACAGAATTGAGTAAATAAAAAAGTTAAACCAGTATAAATTATTTTTCTAGGTTGACATAGTGATAAAATAGCATCAAGAAAGTGGTTTTGTTTTTGTTTTTTTGTGTTTTGGCAGGTTCAAAGACAGGCAAGGTACACATGATATTGATCTAAGTTATCTTCTGCTCTTAGAATTTGTATGAAACAACTTTAAAAAAAAAATAAAAGGTTTAGGCATTCAAACCAAAGTTTGAACACGAGAATTTGAGCTGAATAGGTAATGGTAAAGAAATGGTTTCCAAGTGGGAGAAAATGAGTCAAATTTTTATAGATTGCATCACCAGAGATAAGAATTATCAGCAGTAAAGCATGCATTTTTATCACTTGGGGGAATCAGCACCACCCTCTCTTGACATGATAAAGCACTGAGTTAACAACAGAACCAGAACAGAAGCGACAAGGTTCCAAGATGAAATCCTAAGTGCTCTCAAAATAAGACAGTCACAACAAAAAGATGTGGTCTTACCACTAGCAAGTAGACAGCTTTGTTTGTTTCTCTAATACCAAAGGCATTACTTAAATCAAAATCTATTGCTAAAGCCAGCTGGACTATTGGAACGAGCAGGAACGTTTATGTGAAGGATCTGAAAGTCCACTCACGGAAGGGAATGACCAGTGGAGTGAAGCTCTGGTTCATGGCAAGCCTTTCCCTAACAGCCACTCCCCAGCATGACTGCCCACCTTGCCTCAGTAGTCTTGCCTCCGAATAACCAGAACAGGTATTTCCAGAACCAGCCGGTTTCCCTGCTACTGCAGCTCAAAGCAATTCCCAACAAGTTTTCAAGACATTTTGAACAATAAAGGCAGCCTTTAGAGTAAGCACCGCCCCACCCCACCCCCGCCCCACCCCAGCCCCTTTGAAGGAAGCTTTAGAAACAGGCCTTGATGCTTTTGAACCAACAGGACCAGGACTCCCGCCAGCATGCTACTTAAAGATTTGATAGGAGTTAGAAAGCCCACCCTGAGGCCAAACCCAACTCCTCAGCCAGTTTCTAAACTGAGCTTAGAATCAGCCCTGCTTCTGTTGATAAGTTGTCTCTGGTTGCTTTAGTCAACATGGCAGAACCGAGTTCTGAAGACAGCTCTGAAGCCTAAACAGGTGCTTTTCAGAGATATTTGTCCACCCTGGCTAAGGATGTTACCTGGGTAGAGTTTTACCAAAACCATCCTTTATCTCGAGCCAGAGTTCTATAGTCTTATTATTTATGAGGTGACCCAGGGTTTCCTTATACTGTTTCACTTTCTTTTTAAATCGTCTCATTGAGAAACAAAACAGATGTTGTGTTTTATTAAAAAAAAAAAATAAGGAAAGAGCCAGGATATGTTTGGTAAAAGTTGGGTATGGTGAGGTTAAGGGGGTACTTCTGCTGGGCCCATGCTGAGGTATCCCTTCTCCCTGAGGTACTAGCCATATGGCTAATATAGTATGGAATACAGTTTGTTTAGGAGGAGGGAGTTAGACAGAAATGTAGACAGAGAGAAGAGGAGAGAGAAAGAGGGGGGGGAGGAGAGGGAGAGAGGGAGGGAGGAGGAGGGGAGGGAGGAGGAGGAGGAGGAGGAGGAGGAGGAGGAGGAGGAGCCTGCCAGGAACCTGTGGAGAGAGAGGGAGAGGTAGGGGGAGGGGGAGGGGGAGAGAGGGAGAGAGGGACAAAGGCCTGGGGGAGAAGGGGCGGAGAGTAAGAGTGTTAAGAGCAAGGAGGGGCCAAACAGCCCCTTTTATAGTTAGCCAGGCATGAGGCTATTGCCAGGTAACTGTGGGGCGGCGCCTAGGAGGAATGCTAACAACAGTGGTACAGACAATTACCCAAACATGTCCTAGAATTAATTACTATATAACGAACTCAGGTATCACCATCTAGCTTAAGAAAAAGAACACTGCCAGCTGCTGTAGGTCCCTTTCTGCATGCCTTACCTCAGAGAACTTCCCTCTCCTCAACCCTGGCATAGCCAAGATCATAGCTTTCATGGTAATCCTTTCCTACATAAATTCTTATACATTGATTTTCATGTATTTAAATTTTGATATTTCTTGCTATCAAATATATCAAGTATCAGATATACCACTTTGATATCTCTCTCTCATACACACAATACACCCACCCCACACATCAAAAGCACCACCACTTGCTTTCTCTCACAATTATTCTGCTGAAGGCTCTAAATCCCGTGAACCAGAGAACGGCCCACAATCCAGATCTTTCTTACTTCGTGCTGACAATACACTTCAAAAGGTTCCTTTGCCCCAGGTATCTCGTGACAATTATGTACTGGATGCAGAGATAATTTTTGTGTCACTTTTATACCAAATGCTTCGTGGAGAAAATATATTTTAAAATATAGTCTCATGATCATGAAAACTATAACCAACAAAAAGTTGGATAGAGAGACTTCAGGAATACATTCCTTTTCATTTGGCCCTGACCAGTACTTTTTGGTATATATAGAAGAGTTGATTGGATCCTCTACAAGTGAAGAAAGGGAGGCCCAGAGGTCAAATGGCCTGCCCAACACTTAGTGAAGGAGGCAGGGCTAGCAGTACACCTACCTGCCTTCCAGGCATACTCCTTCATCCCAGGCCTCCACGGTCCCCCTCCGTGACTATTCCAGTTTGACAGTTTAATGTCTTAAATGCAGTATATGGTAATTTAGCACTGAAGCCTGTTGAGTACTCTGCGAGGCACTAAAGACAGAAGTAAACCTGCTCTCCACCCTGAAGTCATGCCAAGGTCTACTGGAAGTGAAAAATGCCCTCATTATTCAACTAATTACCTAATCGCCAATGTGTTATGGGCAATAAGAAGAAAATACAAGGTGCTTGTGGAGTGAGTAATGTGGTCAGCTGAGGGAGGGGTTAGGAGAATTGCTCTTCATACTGAGAACTAAAAGACTGGTAGACAGACAGAGGGATGGAGAGTGTGGGGAGAGCTGAATCAGCAGTGCTTTGAATTCTGACCAGGAGGCATTTGTGAAGCATCTGACATGAGCAAGGGGTTTGGCAGGTGTCGAATCTGACCCAAACATATGGGTTTGAGCCCAGATGCTACCACCTATTAGCTATCTGGTCATGACCAAGATATTTAATATGTGATACCATTCTTCAATCTGTGAAAGGGAATAAGAAACAAAAACAGATTGGTCTATTAGGGTTGTTGTAACAAAATGCCTTTGACTGGATAGCTCATATACACAAAAGTATACTTCTCAGCATTTTGGAAGGCTAGAAATTCCAGGCAAAGACAGATACCATCACTGGTGATGGCTCCTTCTGACCCATGAGTATCATCTTCTGACTGTACATGATTAAAAGAGTTAGAGAATCCACTAGGGTCCCATGTAGAGGGCACTAATGTCAATAATAAGGGCACCCAAATCACGAGTGAACCACCTCACAAATGCCTAACCTCTTGGTTACCCTCACTATGCTGATTAAATTTTAATATTTGAACTAGTGGTGACACTATTAGCATTCCTAGAAGATTCCTAGAACAACCCCAGAAGATTAGAAGGTCATTACTACACTGTTCAAAGGTATTGCCAGATATGAAATGTTTAGGCCAAGCCCTGGAACATATTTGAAATATGTAAGCACTCTCCGAACAAAAGAAAGTGAATGCACTAAGCAAACATTATAGGTTGGCAATAATCACTTTGTCATTTTTGGACTTCATCCTGGAAATATTGGTAGACCTTGAAGGTGTTACCAGGAAAGTGACAGGGTCATAAGGGCTGAAAAAAAAAACAAATGTTCAAGAAAGCAACAGCATGAGGTGAGCAAGAAGCACCTGACCATGCAGCAGCACAAACTGCTATGACCAAACTCCTGAAGAAAAGAACTACCATCAATTACAAAATAAATAGCCAGGTTCAGAATGAATGGACTACAACATAGCATGTACCTCTTAGCTTTTCCATAGCTAAGAAATCATCAACTATAAGCCCAATACTCAGAGAAAAATGACTGAGATGCTAGGCCTGCCTGAAAATTGAAAGGTGGTATTTCTGTATCCTTGGCCCCACACCTGTCCTCAGAATAGAGAGGACATTTTTGCTTAGATGCATCAAAGAATTCTGTAACATTTGATCTCAGACCTGTCTCCATTTGTGATGCACCAAGCTAGAAGAATAACCTACATGGTGGCTAGTTGGGAAATCTAACCATATTGCCAGAGGCCTTAATTTGATGATTGTTTCAGATATCATGAATTTCAACAGGAGACCCTATTGAGAAGGTTCCAGATTTGTAATATGCTGTCAGAAATTCCAGTTGCCACATGGCAGCCTGTGCTGGAGGTTTCAGAGGCTCAGTCCTTTGGCTGTATCCTCATATCCAGCATAGCTACAATATGAACACTTACTTGAGGAGTCCCTGAGGAGAAGGAAACCTAGACCTTCTATTGATTTCCAAAAATGTTAGTTTTAGTAGCTACATTTGGTCTCAGGGATCCTAAAATCATTAGAGAAAACTATCCTGACAACCTATTGTCTGGTGACCTCCCAAAGAATGTTCATAGGCCACCATGAACATGTACTTTCTCATGTCCCTCAAACCCAGGGAACACATCTACCTAGCTACAGTAAGACACCATTCTTTTCCCATGCTTACGTTCAAACTCTACCATCATTACTTCCTGTACGTCCTTGGCCACAGACATGTCCTTGAGTTTCTCATCTTCAACACAGGGCTCAAAGCAAGATCTACTTAATAAGGCTGTGGGAAAAAAAAAATAAGGCTATACTAAATTGTGCCAAATATGCAGGTACAAAGTCAATTAACATAGCTGCAATTACCTTCTCAGAAGCTTCGGGACAATGAATTCCAACCCGTTTTACACTGTCCCAAATTCTGAAAACAAACAGTGTTAATACACTTTAATTTTAAAAGTGCCACAAAGCACTTGGAAAAGAGAGGAAGGGATCTGGTGTTCGCAGTTCCAAACATGGTCAGGAGTGAGAGCCCAGGAAGGGATGAGTTTGGTCTGGTCCTGCTTCTCTGGGGACACAAGTAACTGAGGGAAAGGCACACAGATAGGAACTCTGCCAAGATACACAGCAGGGGAGTTAGGGACCTGAACTTCTAGGAAAATATATAGGAGCTCTGAGCTAAGCTGTGTTTTAAAGTCCTCCAAGTTTTCTATAACTTGTTAATTAAGTAAGCTTAATATCCTCCAAACAAAAAGATAAACCCGACAGGGAAGTGGTTCTCTACCATATGGAAATCTGTCTCTGACTCTCTTTTCTCTACAGCAGCTCATATTTAAGAGTGAAACCACTTCTACTTTCTTTTCTTGTGTTACATCCAACTACAGTTTCCCTTCCCTCCCCTCCCACCAGTCACTTCCTTCCACCTCCCTTCTCCCCCAGATCCATACCCCACATCCTCCCCTCAGAAAAGAACAGGCTTCCCAGGACATCAACCAAACACTGCATTACAAGCAATGAAAGACCAGGTCCATACCATCACATTAAGGCTGGACAAGGCAACAGTCAGAGACAGTCCTTACTCCTCACCTCCCACCCCCTAGTTCCCTCCCCACCCTGCCACTCCCCCATTTCCCCCACTCCACACCTCACCCCATCACCATCCATGGTTCCCAATGTTCAGCCATACTATATGTGCAGAGGACCTGGGTCAAAACCCTACAGGTTCACTGATCTCTTTGAGCACCCAAGAGTCTAGGTTAGTTGACTCTGAAGACCCACTTCTCCTGGTGTCCCTGCCCATCTAGTTCCTCTTCCCTTTCTCCCCTCCTCTGCATAAGTCCCTGAGCTCTGCCTACAGTTTGGCTATGAGACTCAGCTACTCCCATCAGTTGCTGTCTGGTCTCTTGGATGGCAATTCTGCTAGGCTCAGATTCCTGAACACTCTGCAGGCAGGACAAACTGCATGGCGAAGGTTTTGTGGCTAGGTTCATGTCTCAATCCCTCCGTCCACTTGAGGCCTCGCCTCCTTACAGAAGATGGCCAGTCCAGGCTCCCTGCCCCCCAATACTAGGAGTCTCCGTGGAGTTTTCCATTGTACTCACTAGGTTTCTTAAGACAGCAGCAGTGCACTCTGCATTCAGAGGCATGAGCCTCAGGTAAGCCTTGCAAAATCTACTGCGCAGAACATTCCATTGCACTGAATCCTTAGTAAATTAAGTCTCTGTCTGGTATGGTGGCACGGGCCTTTTCAAAATTTAACCCTTTTAAAAGTAGATTATGTTATTAACTCTGAGGATTTTATTATAACTCCTTCCAGTCCTCATCCCCTCCTCCCTACACATCCCACTTATGTCCTCTCTCTCTCTTTTTTTTCTTTTTTCTTTTTCCGTTTTCCTTTTTTCTTTTCTTGTCGTTTGGTTTTTGAGACTCTCTGAGACTATCTAGCAGCCGATGTCCTCCTGGTCCTAAGATCTTTCTGCTCTTTCTTCTGTGATGTTCCCTGAGCCTTACTCAGGTGTAGGGGTTGTTTTGTAAATATATTAATTGGAAGTAGATACCCCATAGTCATTTAATCTCTGCATTTTGATCAGTTGTGGCTTTTTTGAACAATCTTTTAGAATAGAACTAAAATGAAACTTCTTTGATGAGGGCTTAGAGCAGCACCCGCCTGCAGGTATAAGGACAAGTATTTAGGATGTATTTAGAGATTATATTGATTTAGAAAAGTGGCAGGGTGGGTCCTCCTCTAGTTTCTAGGCCTAACCAGACACTGGTAGTTGGCTGGTTTTCTAGTGCAGGAATGAATGGATACCCTTTACTGAGATGGCTTTACATCTAATTAGGTGTCTGGTGGTTGCCTCAGGATAGAAGTGCTATCTTTGTACTTTTCAGAATATCTGCTGGGCGGGGCACTGTTGTAGTTCACAGGTATTACAGCTGGATAGAATGGCTACTTGATTCTCTCCCTTGGCTGTTTCCACAGCCCCCTCTGATTCTGAGGACTAGTACTCAAGCAGTCAAATCCAGATTGTGCAAGTCCTATGTTCAAAGTATGTGCTGTGCTGTCTTTATGCTTAGAATCTTACTTGCTTTTCCGGAAGGCCCTGTAGTGGGTTGGTCTGATGCTGCTTGTATTGTAATGGTAATAGTGTTTCCTCAAGACCTGGCTGCCCCAGAGACAAGAGAGTCCACATATTCATATTATATAACCTTGCCCCCAAGTTATTTCTGATTGGGAAATAAAGATTCCAGTAGCCAATAGCTGGGGAGAAGAGAGATAGGCAGGGTTTAGAGCTCCTGGGCTTGGGGACTGAGGAGAACCACAAGAAGAAAAGGAGGAGGAGGAGTAAGTAGTAATAATTCAAGGTTATTGATAGGAAAGTAAATTCTAATAGTTTAGAGGGTAGATATCTGCCCAGCCCTAGTGTTGATTAAGTCTCATTGTGAATTTAAAGGCTGTGTGTCATTTACTCAGGAGCTAAATGATCAAGGTGGGATAGAAACCCAGGTTGGATTAAATAATTTTTGCAACAAGGCTTTAAAGGGAACGTATTGTTTTTGAGTTTTCTTGAATTCCTCCCACCAGTAACTAACAAGGTTTCCCATGCTTGGCACCAACATTGCTGTTAGACACTATGGTTTTGGTTGAAAGATTGTTACCCCAATTGAAATAATGTATATACATATATAAGATATATATATGTAAAGATACACATATATATATAAATAATATGTTATATGTGTACACATTTTATATATTATATATAATTTTATTATACTATATTTTATTTTATATATTCTAAATTATAATTATATGTGATATATTTATAATATATATAAATTATTTCAATTGAGGTGACAATGCTATCTACCAAAACTATAGAGTATCCAACAAAAATATCAGTGCCAGGCATGGGAAACCTTTATAAAATTATATAATATATATGTACATATGTTATGCATATATATATAATTTTAAGTAAAGATAAAGTAATGACTCTCTACATCTTTAATCTCAGCTCCCCAGAAGGCAGAAGCAGACAGATCTGTGAGAGTTTGAGCACAGCATGGTCTACATGGTGAGTTCCAGACCAGTCAGGGCTACATAGTGAAATTCTAACTCAGATAAATAAATCAATTAATTAATCTCACCGCTTCTCATTTGCCAAGGCACAAACATGACCACGGACATGGGGAACAACGTATGCTTTTTGATTACAGATAAATTACCAATTTTGATCAGGCTAAGAAAAGTTTTTCCTAGAAACCTGGGTTGCTAATTCTACTATTTTGTACAAGTTGCACAGACTGATTCTTACTGATAAAACAGCTTAGCCAGATAAATACAGCCACACAATTATTAGCATGGTAATATTGTTTTTAATTTAAAAGTACAAAGTCAGCAGCCTCCTTTTCTGTTATTTCTCAGAAATCAAGGGGAACTGGCTGAGGACAGACAGTTAGCTTCTCTCCTGACCCGCTTATTTTCAAATGTCCTCCCCAGATATGCAAATATTGACCTTGACAATTTCAAAGTCTCCTCACATTTTACATATATTTTACAGCAATAAATCAGCATGTGTAACCCTGATTATACATGCTGGTTTATTTAAGAGTCAGAGAGTTCACAAATGCAGTTGAAATGTGGTTTGTGAAGGGGATGGGCTAATTCTACTTTAATCCTGGAATGGCGAGCAGACAAGAGTAGCCAGCAAGGTGCAGCAAGTAGTTTGTTTTAACCACGATTTCAATAAGTTCAGGGTATCATGCTAAACCAGGACTTGGAGCAATACTAAGTCACTAGAGACCTGGCTGATCCAAGCTATTCATAGATGTATTGGATAGAAAGTCAGCCTAAAGCCTTGAGTCCCCATGAAGGAAAATGGGTTCCCAACTTTCGAGTCACTGCCCTTTCTCTGCAACTTACCTTCAGGGTATGTATAGTTGGCTACTGGACACAGGTGTTATTTCATGCATCTTCAAAGGAATGTGTGTGTGTGTGTGTGTGTGTGTGTGTGTGTGTGTGTGTGTGTGTGTGTGTACACGTGTACATGTATGTATATGTACCAGGAGTGATGGCCGGCAGTCTGTCCATCTGTCCTCTGTCCATCTAGCACAGTGACCTCAACAAAGCTCTACAAGGGGAAGAGTCATTCCAGAGAACCTGGCTTCTTCTGCAAGGAAGGAGAAGAAGATAAAGAGCTTTGAGACAATCAGCACAGTGCTTTCTAGAGAAGAATGCTGTACTAAGCACATTTTCAGCTTCCATTAGAAATGAGACAAGAAATAGCCAAGTCGGACTCTGGTGACTTAGTTGTTCCATGGGACTCACTTACCTGTCCTGCTTACATGAGTCACTCGCCTCCATATATCAGCGACATCTACCTTATTTAGCTGAAGAGGTTGGAGTGTTCAAAGTGCTAAACATTTTAACTACCACTGTGATTATGATGTTAATTAATGGTATAATGGTGTGGTGTCTCTGAGGATATGGGATTCATATTGTTTGTGACAGTTCAAATCATCGTTCTTACTCCTTGGACAAGTTCCTTAACCATTCTTTGACCTCATCCCCTCATCCTATAAAATGGGAATGAAAAATCTACCTTCCATTTTATATGATGTGATCATCTTTGTAGATAATGATGCACTGTATATAGGTCCTCAACAAAGGAGAATTTTCTTGTCTTTGCTTTACCAGTAACATCCTAGAAAGAGCCTTCTTTGAATAAGGGCATGTATGAACTCTCCAGTACTCCTGCTCCATCGAGCCCAGAAAACTCACCCACAGAGCTGGATCCATCTCCATGCAAAAGAATTTTTCTGAACTTGGCTTCTCTTCCTCTACAGACTCCTTACATGGTTATACTTTCCATCCCGGACATATTTCACACAACTACTCAGAGGAATTGAACAATATCTCTGGCCTGATCTGAGACAAGCAACCATCTGGAGAACATAACTTCTAATACTTGCTCCTGGTTGCATCACACTTAACCACAAAACCCCATCCAAGCTGAGAAGCCCTTCACCACTTTCTTTCCCCATGGATTTAAATTCATAGGCCTGAAGTCAGTGACCTTTTAAAGGTTACAAAAGGGAATCAATTCTCTCTTCAGCCAATTCTGGGCTATTTCCCAATTGAGAGAATTAAGCTATGAAGAAGACAACATTGAAATAATGCCAACCTACCCAAAGTAAATCATTTCTGCATTGTTCTAGAATGTATGGCACATGTTTTCCTGGGAGAAAATTTATCTTCTTAATTAGATTTTATTTAGGTGACTATTGAAATTAATTTTCATTCCCCGAGCATATTACTTTCGATAGCAATGACAGGCGACCTGAGATTAAATTTTTGCCCTGAATGGGCTGCAGAAGGATCAGTCCATGGGCTAATGGATAACAGGATGTCTTTGCTTTGGACCCAGAGATCTCAAAGCTCTAGCTAAGAAATGGCACCCCATGTCCTGCTGAGCAATCAACAGTCTATCAAACATTGCCTTGCTGCCTGCACATGTGGTCTTAATTCAAGTCCTGATGACATTCCCAAACTTTCCATCCCCACTCGGCTCTTCTAGGAATCCTTCCACATGAGATGCAGTCATTACACAGCTCTCTGCCACCTTGGCTCAAATCAAGTCTCAAGTGCCTCGAAGTGGTTTATTATTGCTAAGACGGTTTCCAGTATAAAGAATGGCTGAACCTCTTTAGTCCATAAGCTTGGATCCCTGCCATGGGTTAACTTTGCCTGTGAATTGCAGGGTGGTGAATGTTCTGAATCAACACAAGGCAACTAGACACTTGGGGGGAAAGGCAGTTGTGAAACAAACTCAATAAATATTCGCAACCAATTGTGGTCTCTCTTTAGTTTAGACAGGGAATACAAACAGATCAGCAGTACAATTAGCTCTCTAACCACGGGATGGAATTTCTCATAATTTCTACTTGGAACCAGCTCTCAGCCTGCTATTGCCATGAGCTCAGGCCCTCAAGAACATTGCGGGCCAGTTTGTGTCCCAGTTACTGTCTTAGTCTCTGATTTGGTAAAACTTTCTAGCCCTGCTAGATAGCAAAGTTGACCTGCATTTGGTAAGTTGGATGAAATTATTTAGTCAAAACCCTCTATTTAATAGAAATCCTCTAACATAGAAGAAAATAAAATAGCCATGATATGTAACTGAGTATATAGTCAGATACCACATGATAATAAATTCAACAGTATAACTGTCACCAAGCAATTTGACCCAAAGTGTCCTAAGTGATTTTATTTAAGGAATAAGTTAGGAGAAACTGTCAGGGCACTAGTACAGACAGTGGTATGTGGTGAATGAAATATTCAAATGGAACTATTATTATTAACTATTTATGAGCAGTATAACTCTGAGAAAACATTTTGAACTCTAATTCCCAGTTTCCTCCCAAATCAAAATATTATGGAACTGTTTTAGTATGGCCTAGAAGAGAAGCCAGTTGTTCTCAAATTCCAAAGTGAGAGGTCAACAACTTGAGTCTGATTTGTAAGGAGGGTGTCTCAAACTATTCCATGGTCCTTGTGTCCTCATCTGTCCTTGAGCATGAAACAATCTAAGTTTTAATATAAGTTTTCACAGCCATTCCTAATCATATTCTGAGTTTCACTGCAGTCAGTTGGAACAACACTCTAGTTCTCTAATTTTATGAATTTGTTTTTTCTGCTTCTTTCTCAGAAATTTATATTCTGAAAAGCTGCATATCCCAGAAAAAAAAAAAGAAAAATCTCTACAAGCATATTAACTACCAAGCCTAAACCCTGAAGAGTTAAATAACTTAAACAAACCCATTAAAAACAATGAGTTAGAAACTGTTATTAAGATCCTTCCCTTGAAGAAAAACACAGGACCAGGTGAATTCACTGCTGAGTTTTATCAAACTTCCAACAAAGAATTCAGACCAATTCTTACTTTGTTCCAGAAAATAGAAAGTAAAGAAACACTACTATATTCAAACAATGAAGATATTCCTATCTTAAGACAAAAAGCAGTAAAGACAAACACAAAAAGACTGAGCAATTGGTTTGATAAGATGCAGATATTCTTAACAAAATACCTACAAATAGAATTCAGGGACACACTAAGAAGATTGTATGCTATGACGAAGTGGGGTTCTTCCTAGAAAGACAAGAGCAGATCAACATACATACATTGATAAATGTTATTCACCCTATAACCAAGCTTAAGGCAGAAGCTACATAATTCAATGGTGCTAAAAAGGCATTTAACAAAGTCTAACATGCCTTCATGATAAAAAGTTTTACAGACATTATGAATAGGCTATATATAACAAATATATATTACATTAAGTGAAGGCATACTAAAAGCATTTTCTTGAAAGTCAAGAATGAGACAAGGCTATCCAGTCTCATCTCTCTTATATCTCTTCTGGTGTAGTATTTGAAATCTTGGCTGTAGCCATCATAGAAGAGAGGCATAAAAGGAATAGCAGTAGCAAAGAAGTCAAACGATCCCTATTTGTAGATGATCTGATTCTTTTGCACAAAAGATCCTATTGAGTTTGCTAGGAAAGTTTTAAACCTAATAAACATTTACAGCAAAGTTGCAGAATACTTTTAATAGTCCATAATCTGAGAAAGAAATTAGGAAAATTGTTCTATCCAAAACAACTTGCCTCAAAATATATGTAACTAAATATGTAAGCAATATATGTAACTAAAAAAGTGAAAGACCACTACAATGAGAATTTTGAGATATTGACAAAGGAAATTGCAGAAGATACTACACAAAGGAGACATATTTCAGTGTCCTAAATGGACAGAATGTGAAAATGTCTATATTAATAAAATTAATATAAAGAAGTAATGGAGTATTTGTTAAATTTGTATGTCATATTCAAAGGATTAGAAAACAAAACATTATATCTGATAGCAGGCTCATATCTAATATATACAAATAACTCAAGAAGTTAAACTTCAGAGAACCAAATAATCCTATTAAAAATGGGGTACAGAGCTAAACAAAGAATTCTCAACTGAGGAATATCGAATGGCTGTGAGGTACTTAAAGAAATGTTCAACATCCTCCATCATCAGGGAAATGTCTAAGATCAAAAATTCAAGTGACAGTAGATGCTGGGAAGAATGTGGAGAAAGAGAAACACTCCTCCATTGTTGATGGGATTGCAAGCTGGTACAACCACACTGGAAATTAGTTTGGAGATTCCTCAGAAAATTGGATATAGTGCTACCTGAAACCCAGCTATATACCACTCGTGGGCATATACACAAAAGATGCTCCAACATATAACAAAGACACATGCTCCACTATGTTCATAGCAGCCTTATTTATAATAGCCAGAAGCTGGAAAGAACCCAGTTGTCCTTCAACAGAGGAATGGATACAGAAAATGTAGTCCATCTACACAATGGAGTACCACTCTGCTAGAAAAAACAATGGCTTCACGAAATTCTTAGGCAAATGAATGGAACTAGAAAATACCATCCTGAGTGAGGTAACTCAGTTACAAAAGAACACACATGGTATATATTCACTGATAAGTGGGTATTAGTCCAAAAACTTGGAATACCTAAGATACAATCTAGAGACCATATGAAGCTCAAGAAGGAAGACCAAAATGTGAATGCTTCAGTCCTTTTTAGAAGGAGGAACAAAAATACCCATGGGAGGAAATACAGGGACAGAGAGTAAGCAGAGACTGAAGGAAAGGTCATCCAGAGACTGTCCAACTTGGGGATCCATCCCATATGTAGCTACCAAACTCAGTCACTATTGGTGATGTCAAGTAGTGCTTGCTGACAGGAGCCTGATATGGGTGTCTCCTAAGAGGCTCTGCCAGAGCCCTACTGATACAGATGAGAATGCTTGCAGCTAACCATTGGACTTATCACGGGATCTCAATGGAGGAATGAGAGCACGGACTGAAGGAGCTGAAGGGGTTTGCAACCCCATAGGAAGAAGTGCAATATCAATCAACCAGACTCCCCAGAGTTCCTAAGGACCAAACCACCAACCAAAGAGTACAAATAGATAGACCCATGCTTCCAGCTGCATACATAGCAGAAGATGGACTTGTCTAGCATCAATAGAAGGAGAAGTTTAGGTCCTGTGAAGGTTCATTTCCCCAGTGTTAGAGAATGTCAGAGTGGTGAGGTGGGAGTGGATGGGTAGGAGGGGGAGCATCCTCATAGAAGCAGGTGGAGGGGCATGGGAAAGGGGAACTGGAAAAGGGGATAACATTTGAAATGTAAAAACATACAATATCCAAAAAAAAATAATTATTCATGTAAAGTGACAAAGACCATGAATAGCCAAAGAAGTTCTAAGAAAAAAGAATATTAGATGTATTACAATAACTAAGCTCAAATTATACTGTAGAACTATAGTGATAAAGGCAGCTATCACAATAAAGGCATAAAAATATACAAATACCAGACTGTGCCCAGATCTGAACAGACTCAGTCAAAGAGCTCCCTGAACCCAAATCCTATGGGAGGGAGAGTTAGACCTTCAGAGGGGCAGACACTCCTGGGAAACCAGAGGAGACTACTCTCTGCCCACATTTCTGACTCTAGAGGAAAACACCTAGCGCCATCAGGGCTCCCTGTGCACAGGGACTCAGAAGTAGGGGCAGGCCCTTCTGGTTGCTGCCCTCAAGGACAGCTGAAACCCAACCCCGAGGAGCAACTTCAGGCCTGAGACCAGAGGCAAGACCAAATTTTCTGCTCCAAGTGACCTGCCTGGTGGACTCAGGACACACACCCTCAGGAACAGCTGAAAGCCACTGGACAGGAATGACTACACGCCTGAAAGCAGAACACTCTGTTCCCATAACTGGCTGAAAGAAAACAGGAAAACAGGTCTACAGCACTCCTGACACACAGGCTTATAGGACGGTCAAGCCACTGTCAGAAATAGCAGAACAAAGTAACACCAGAGACAACCTCATGGCTAGAGGCAAGCACAGGAACCTAAGCAACAAAAACCAAGACTACATGGCATCATCAGAGCCCAATTCTCCCACCAAAGCAAACACTGAATATCCAAACACACCAGAAAAACAAGATCTAGATTTAGAATCACATTAGCTCATGATGATGGAAGACTTTAAGAAAGACATAAAGAACTCACTTACAGAAATGCAGGAAAACAGAAGTAAACAAGTAGAAGCCCTTAGAGAGGAAACACAAAAATCCCTGAAAGAATTACAGGAAAACACAATCAAACAGGACAAGGAATTGAAAATCAAAATAGAAACAATAAAGAAAGCACAAAGGGAGACAACCCTGGATATAGAAAACCAAAGGAAGAGACAAAGAGCTGTAGATACAAGCATCACCAACAGAATGCAAGAAATAGAAGAAAGAATTTCAGGAGCAGAAGATTCCATAGAAATCATCGACACAACTGTCAAAGATAATGGAAAATGGAAAAAGCTACTGGCCCAAAACATACAGGAAATCCAGGACACAATGAGAAGATAAAACCTAAGGATAATAGGTATAGAAGAGAGTGAAGACTCCCAACTCAAAGGACCAGTAAATATCTTCAACAAAAATAAAATTCGTGCAAACTGAATCCAAGAGCACATCAAAACAATCATCCATCATGATCAAGTAGGCTTCATCCCAGGTGTGCAGGGATAGTTTAATATATGGAAAACCATCAACGTAATCCACTCTATAAACAAACTGAAAGATAAAAACCACGTGATCATTTCATTAGATGCTGAGAAAGCATTTGACAAAATTCAACACCCCTTCATGATTAAAGTCCTGGAAAGAACAGGAATTCAAGGCCCATACCTAAACATAGTAAAAGTCATATATAGCAAAACCAATAGCTAACATTAAACTAAATGGAGAGAAACTTGAAGCAATCCCACTAAAATCAGGGACTAGACAAGGCTGCCCACTCTCTCCCTACTTATTCAGTATAGTACTTGAAGTTCTAGCCAGAGCAATCAGACAACAAAAGGAGATCAAAGGGATACAGATTAGAAAGGAAGAAGCCAAAATATCACTATTTGCAGATGATATGAGAGTATATTTAAGTAATCCCAAAAGTTCCGCCAGAGAACTACTAAACCTGATAAAACACCTTCAGCAAAGTGGCTGGGTATAAATTTAACATCAAATAAATCAGTAGCCTTCCTCCACATACAAGAGAGACAGGCTGAGAGAGAAATTAGGGAAACGACACCCTTCATAATAGACCCAAATAATATAAAATACCTTGGTGTGACTTTAACCAAGCAAGTGGAAGATCTGTATGATAAGAATTTCAAGCCTCTGAAGAAAGAAATTGAAGATCTCAGAAGATGGAAAGATCTCCCGTGTTCATGGATTGGCAGGATTAATATAATAAAAAGGGCCATTTTACCAAAAGCAATCTACAGTTTCAGTGCAATTCCCATCAAAATTGCAATTCAATTCTTCATAGAGTTAGACAAAAGAATTTCCAAATTCATCTGGAATAACAAAAAACCCAGGATAGCTAAAACTATCCTCAACATTAAACGGACTTCCTGGGGAATCACTATCCCTGAACTCAAGCAGTATTGCAGAGCAATGGTGATAAAAAACTGAACGGTATTGGTACAGAGACAGGCAGATAGACCAGTGGAAGAGAATTGAAGACCCAAAAATAAACCCACACACCTATGGTCACTTTATTTTTGACAAAGGGGCCCAAACCATCCAATGGAAAAAAATAGCATTTTCAGCAAATGGTGCTGGTTTGACTGGAGGTCAGCATGTAGAAGAATGTAGATCGATCTATTCTTATCACCCTGTACAAAGCTTAAGTCCAAGTGGATCAAGGACCTCCACTTCAAACCAGATACACTCAAACTAATAGAAGAAAAAGTGGGGAAGAATCTCGAACACATGGGCACTGGAGAAAATTTCCTGAACAAAACACCAATGGCTTATGCTCTAAGATCAAGAATTGACAAATGGGATCTCATAAAACTACAAAGCTTCTGTAAGGCAAAGGATACTGTTGCTAGGACAAAAGGGCAACCAATAGATTGGGAAAAGATCTTTACCAATTCTACAACCGATAGAGGGCTTATATCCAAAATATACAAAGAACACGAAGTTAGATGACAGGGAGACAAATAACACTATTAAAAATGAAGTTCGGAGCTAAACAAAGAATTCACAGTTGAGGAATGTTGGATGACTGAGAAGCACCTAAAGAAATGTTCAACATCTTTAGTCATAAGGGAAATGCAAATCAAAACAACCCTGAGATTTCACCTCACACCAGTGAGAATGGCTAAGATCAAAAACTCAGGTGACAGCAGATGCTGGTGAGGATGTGGAGAAAGAGGAACACTCTGCCATTGTTGGTGGGATTGCAGACTGGTACAACCATTCTGGAAATCAGTCTGGAGGTTCCTCAGAAAATTGGACATTGAACTACCTGAGGACCCAGCTATTCCTCTCTTGGGCATATACCCAAAAGATGCCCCAACATATAACAAAGACACGTGCTCCACTATGTTCATAGCAGCCTTATTTATAATAGCCTGAAGCTGGAAAGAACCCAGATGCCCTTCAACAGAGGAATGGATACAGAAAATGTGGTACATCTACACAATGGAATACTATTCAGCTATCAAAAACAATGACTTATGAAATTCATAGGCAAATGGGTGGAACTGGAAAATATCATCCTGAGTGAGGTAACCCAATCACAGAAAAGCACACATGGTATGCACTCATTGATAAGTGGATATTAGCCCAAATGCTCGAATTACCCTAGATGCACAGAACACATGAAACTCAAGAAGGATGACCAAAATGTGAATGCTTCATTCCTTCTTTAAAAGGGTAACAAGAATACCCTTGGGAGGGTATAGGGAGGCAAAGTTTAGAACAGAGGCTAAAGGAACGCCCATTCAGAGCCTGCCCCACATGTGGCCCATACATATACTGCTACCAAACTAGATAAGATGGATGAAGCAAAGAAGTGCAGGCTGACAGGAACCAGATGTAGATCTCTCCTGAGAAACACAGCCAGAATATGGCAAATACATAGGTGAATTCCAGCAGCAAACCACTGAACTGAGAGCGGGACCTCCCATTGAAGGAATCAAAGAAAGAACTGAAGGAGCTGAAGGTGCTTGAAACCCCATATGAACAACAATGCCAACCAACCAGAATTTCCAGTGACTAAACCACTACCCAAAGATTATACATGGACTGACCCTTGGCTCCAACTGTATAGGTAGCAATGAATAGCCTAATAAGGGCACCAGTGGAAGGGGAACCCCTTGGTCCTGCCACAGCTGGACCCCCAGTGAACGGGATTCTTGGGAGGAGGGGGTAATGGGGGGAGGATGGGGAGGGGAACACCCATCTAGAAGGGGAGGGGTAGGGATTAGGGGAATGTTGGCCTGGAAACCCGGAAAGGGAATAACATTTGAAATGTAAATAAGAAATACCCAATTTAATAAAGATGGAAAAAAATAGACAAATAAAGGACCAGAAAATATAACAACATACTCATGCTCACTTAATTTTTGACAAAGAAACAAAGAAGGTGCTTTGAGAAAAAATTAGCCTATCCAAACTGGGTTTCTACATGCAAAAGAATAAACTCAGGTTTACATCTCTCACCTTGTACAAGAGTTATTCCAAAATGGGTCAAAGACCTCAGTTTAAAAGCAGAAACACAAAGCTCTAGAATGAAAAGTAGGAGATGCCTCAAAAAATATTAGATTACCAAGAGCTTTTAAAACAGAAAACAATATCACAGAACTGATAGGAAGTATCAACATATGGGGCTAATATGTCTTTTTTCAGCCCAGGAAAGTATAAGCATAGCAAACATAGTGGCCAAAGAGCAGGAGAAAATTGTCACCTGCCACACCTCAGATACAGGGAGAAGAGCCAGACACTGGGAAGAATTGCAGAAACCAAAGGAAAGAAACCTTTCCAAGGAAAGAAACCTGCCAACCAACAAATGGGCAGATGAACCCAAAAGACAATTACTTTAAAATAGAAATCACCAATTACTGTTTTTAAAGGCCTTCAATCGTTCTAGCCATTGGGGAAATGAAAATTAAAACTACTTAAAAATAACATCTCAGGCCAGTCAGTATAGCTACCACCAACAAATCTGACGGTAAATAGTGGAGTGTGTATGGAGAGAAAGAAACCTTATTCACTCTTGGTGTGGCTACAAATTAGTACAGCCAATGTGGAAATCAATTTGTCAGTTACTTATAGCAGTGAGTTTTGCCTCCCAGCAGGTACCTCTCACAGCCAACTATCCAGGAGCTCTTTGGATTCATGAAAGGAACACACACACACACACACACACACACACACACACACACACACACACCATTTATTTTTTGACATGTCATGACTACCTCAAAGATTGGACACTCCTACACTTTCCCCTGCTAGCAAACCCTCCCCTCCAGTACTCTTGAGACTCCTAAAACTTCTCCTGCTTCCCTAGGCATAATTGGGGAAGTGGCCTGGCCTGTGGTCACTTACCCAAATTCTTATATGGATGGTTGCTTTCTCTCCTGCAGCTTTTACATCCCATCCTTCTCCTCCCAGTCATAGCAATTCTCCCTCTCCTTCCTTTCCTCCAGTCCTAGCCCAGGCAAATCTAAAGGTCCTGCCTCAGTCTACCTGTCCAACCATTGTCAGTTGGCTCTTTTTTGATGGATCAAAAAACTAATTTGGGACAAAGACCATCAGCATTTGGATATGTAGATTCCCCACTTTGGGATCCAGATTAATTCAAAGCATTAGAATCAATCCCCGACAGTTACTGGAAAAAATTAAAAATAGAACTACTGTATGTCCCAGCTATTTCTCCTGGGCAAATACTGAGAGCACTCCATATGTTTACATAGAGACATTTACCACCCCATGGCAACAGTTTCTTTATTCACTATACAAAGAATTGTGGAATCGTTCTTGTCTATCAAGGGAGAATGAACAATAAAAATTACGCATCTCTAAAGAAAAATGAAATTTAGAAAAATTGTAGAAAAAAGGGTAGACTTAGAATGTATACAATTATGTGGGGTCACATAACCTCAGAAAACAAACAAACAGTATATTCTCTTCTCATTTGTGAAGACCTAGCTGAGAATATACTACACAAAAGAACATGCATGCACAGTATACACAAGAAAGGGACAGTGAAGAACTGAACGCAGGCAATGGACATGTGTTATGAAAGATGATATAAAGTTACTTACTTCTTAAATTCTGTCATGGACTTTTTAGGATTTCATGAAGGATAAATTTATATAGTATATTTAATACTGAAAGTGTAAAATTTTTGTTGTAAAGCTCTATGGCTTGCATTCATTTGCAAGTTTTTTTCAATAGCATCTATAAAATTAAAAAGAAACTAATCTAGTAAGACAGAGAAGTGAAGAGAACAGAGGAGTTTTGGAGAAGTGCTCACCCTTTCTCAATATTAATAGAAACTTTTATGAGGAAGGAAATCTCTTAGTGAGGTTGCTGTAAATCTAATAAATCTGGATTAACAGAGTGGAAATGGTGTAGCTCCTGAGAAATGTAAGAGGCAAGGATCAGAGTTGGCTAATATGGTCTATGGAACCAAAACATACTGTTGCTGGATAGTAATTTTCATCTCACAGAAAGGATCACAGATATGGGCCATGAGAGACAGAGCACAAGAGTGAGAGGTCTTACATCCCTTTCCAGATTCAGCACACTGATACTTCCACACACTCCTCTGTTAGCCCCCTTCCCTTGCATGATTAACTCTCTAGAGTGGGAACTACCTTAGTGGCCACCCTTCTGTAGGTCATCCTTCTGTAGGTCATTCATAGTGAAATTTATCTCAGGCTGCCAATGGACTGACTTTGAAATGCAAAGGAGTGATTTCTTGAGTAGACTTGACCTAATTAAATGAGTCATTAGAAGAAGGCAATGTGTCAGAGAGACGCTGTCCTACTGTTCTGGAAGATCAGCTTCTATAAGTTCTGGAGCTGTGAACAATTTCATTTTGCCAACAATTATGTGTGCCCAAAAGAAGACTCCAAGTCATTCGAGGTGCATCTCTAGCCAGCTCCTGGATTCCAGACTGGTAAGTTGCTGGAGACCCATTTATGACTGACATACACCCACAACAGAGTAATAAATTCACATCGTTTTAAAGTCTGTGAACATTTTACAGCAAAAGAGAACTAATTTGGTGGTATTCTAGAGAACAAGAAAACAGCATAAACATGCCACAGTTCAGAAGATCTGTCCAGGGCTGAGACCGATGACATACACAACTGTCATGGGAAGAGAATCCTTCATTTGTGGCAAGGCATGGATTCTCAGCAGTGGCATTGTTGGGTGAAAATTACCCTAAACTCAAAAAATTTCCATAGAAGAATGAACTTGAGTCTCCTGTCTGTCCTACAGTACTGTCTCAATAGCTCCAGCCTGTTCTCTTACCTTGCCCATACTCCAACCTGAGTGGTCAGGGATCTGGGTGAAAAAGGGGAGAAATGTAACATGGAGATACATAGAAGAAAACTTTCAGACTTTCAACTTGCCTTCCGCCAGATTTCCATCTGCCTAGTTTTAAGTTTGGGCAAGATTCCTCCTTCTTTCCATTTCTACCCTAACCTGTACCTCAACAAAGGAATGAGTCTATCTTTTTCTTTCCAGATAAAGTAGCAAGAAAAAACAATCTGGGGAAAAAGGAAAAAAGAAGAAAAGGAAGAGGAAGAAGAGAAGGAGAAAAAGGAGGAGCAGAAGTAGAAGCAGAGGCAGCAGCAACATTCAGGACTTCGCCAAGATTTTATTCAAGGGGAAAGGAAGGATTGACTGGGTTTACAAAGCACTGTTAAGAAGAAAAAAGAAAGTCATAGAGTCACCTTCCAATAGCATGGACTGCTCTGTCCTTTAAACATAGGAGTTTCTAGGATGTGATTGATGCTACACACCAAGAAAAGCCTTTCCTATCTTTTGATATAAATCTGTTTAAAAGATTAAATGAGAAAATGATGTTCATATTAACTGAAGGGAGCCTTGAAACTGACATTTCTCAATGCCGGGCAACATAGAAAAGGGCGTGAATAAGCTTCTAATCAAGTTCTGTTGAGTTCTGGTCCAGTGGGATTTTTTGTTAAAGAATATTTTGTCTCATTTCCTATTTTTTTTAATTCTGGGTCTAAACCCCAAGTCTTTGTATGATATTAGACCATCATCACTCTACCACTACTGAGCTATACGCCCCCCAGACCCCCTTTGTTCCTTTTAAAGGAGAATTAAAAGAAGATTCCGGTCCTTAATACCGCTTTCATATCCAAATCTAAAATGGCGGCAACAACTCTCTCAACAGCCCAATTGAAGTAGAACGAACTTTCTGCACACAGAGGACCAAAACTCTTCTAAAGCAACTCAGAATTTCCATAGTGAAGAAAGACACCTTTTAGAACTGTCACCTCAAGATCCACAATTTACCTAAAGCCACTGCCTTTCCTCTTGAACCAAAGGTGCCATGAATGGTAAGTGTATTCAAATATGTGCAGACACTGCCGTTGTTAAGAAGTATCATATCTGTATCTGTGTATATACAGGTTTAAAATGTGGTAAACTGGCAAAAGGAAATTCCTATTCTAGTTCTGTGAAAGAAATAACAGGAGAAAACACTTTTGGGACACAGACAAGGGAGTTTGAATAAGCAAACAAGGAAGGAACACTAGAGAAGGGGGATGAGAAGGGCTCATGTGGGGCCAAAGTGGAGCAGAACCAAAATGCACTGAGCCGGAAGCAAAGGGATTGTGCAAGGACCACACAGGCCCTTGAGATCTCTGAGGTTAGTCTTGGTGAGAACTGGGCCTGGGAGAGGCCTGTAGACAGGGCTCTTATTATGTGACATTCTTTCGTGGAAAAAAAGTGGCTGCTTAGGATGGCTCTCCTTCTGCGTACCTTCCTTCCTGCACTGGGAGGGCTCCTGTCTGCAGTAGATATTACTAAATTTCTGAAGGCTTACTCCGGGTCTCTACCTGTGATGGCTTTGAATCCCAAGTAGATTCTTTGCCTGTAATGTCTTTCTGTGACATCTTCCCCTCTCCCTGTCAAAATTTTGGGATATATTTAAGACCTAACTCAAAATCTACCACTTTGGGGCTGAAGAGATGAATTGGTGGTTAAGACGACTTGCTCTCTAGGAAGGTCTGGGTTTGGTTCCAAGTACCATATGAAGGCTCACTACTATTTATATCTCTAATTCCAGGGAATCCAATGGCTTCTTCTGGCTTACCTGGGTACCAGTCACTCATGTGTTACACATCTATATAGATGATGTGTGCAGAGGAAACACTCACTAATATAAAATAAACCTTTAAAAAAAAAACAACCCACTCAAGGCCACAAGCATACCGGTCCTCCCCTACGATTCTGAAAAACCTAGAGGAGAAGAATGAACTTGGCATCCTGAGAACATCTTCCTCAAGCAAGGGATAAGCTGGAAAGCTTTCACTCTGTCCCAGCTTTCCCTTGCTATATGACAAATACTCCTCAAAACACAGTGACTTGGAACAGACACTTTATTACACTCATTAATTCCATATGTCAGAGTTTTGGAAAGAGACAGTCCTCTGTTCAACCTGTTTGGGGCCTTAACGGAGAAGACTTTCATGGCTTGGAATGACTCAAAAGTTGAGGGCTGGAATAATTCAATTTGGCAGACTCCCACTGAAGATGTCGTCTCCAGTCACCTATCTGTTGCCCAGGCTGGCATAGCGAAAGAACAGTTCACCAGAATGCGACAGCAGCACAGCAGTCACAGGCAGGCCAGATTCAAGCATAAGGTTGGCTGTCTGGCTGTCTGTGACCTATCCCTTGGAGGTCTGAGAGCATCATTCTAATGTTCTTACTTGATCCAAGCAGACACAATATGTCCAGATTCAAGGGGAGGAACACAGATCCTATGGCTCAATGGAAGAGGAAGCAGGACTTTGCAGTCACATTCAAACCTACTATAGATGCTTTGACACATGTAATGCTCATAGAAACTGTCAAAGAGAATTACTGTTTCTCCGTCATAGGTGAGAAGAGAAGTTAAGCAAGTTAATTTCTAGACCTTACACCTAGTGGAAGGAGCCCAAATGTGTTACATGTCAATGCCAACAATCTGGTTTTCATTCAGATGTGCTATTACTACCCTTAAATGACCATCATATTGACACTTCTGCCTTTTGTCTCATTACATATACATGACCTACACACCTAACTTACAGTGACAACTCATAACATCAGCCCTTACAATAGCTCCCGCAAGGTCACTGCATCCTCCTTCTTGACTCCCTTCCTAACCTGTGTGCAGGTAGAGTAGACACCAAGGCAGCTCCCTCTGAGGTAAAGAGATAAAAGTGTAGCAGAAGTCAAGTACACAAAAACTACCAACCAGATCTCCTTGTACAGGAAAAAAAAAGGAAAATCACCATTGTTCATTAAAAATAATCAATCTTAGAACACTCACCGTATGTTTAAAACTGTTCTATGTAATAAAAAGGAAGGAAGTCCTTGGTTCTAAGGGAGCTAAGACAGGCTAATGAACAAATTACAATGTAATATAATGTATTATCAGGCCATAGTAAGCAACTATCAAGAATGCGTAGGAAAGTAGAAATTGGACAATGTGTTGCTTTAGATGGGCATCGGAAAATAGAACTACACAAGGGTGAGAAGGGAAAGGACGATAAACAATCAACCCAGGATAAACAAAGAACAAATGAGGATAAACAGGAGAAGCAATCAATCCAAGACGAACAGTAAACGAATGAGGATAAGCAATCAAACCGGTGTTCAGGGTCCCACGGACCACCTTTAAAAGTTTATATTTCATCTTGAGCATGATGAGTAGGCACATATGACTTAAACCGATGGGGGAGGGTTTGTGTGACATGATTTCATTTACATTTTCTAAAGTTAGTTTGTGATACTCTGAAAATAATTTGCTATAGTGGAGCACGGCAGATTAAAGGCAGTCACAGATTTTTTTGACACTCTTCTCATTGAAGAGTGGGGTCTATTTTTATTTCTCATGAATCTGGGCAGGCTCTGTGGTTGTTTTGACCAATAGAATATGGTGAAAGTGATACTTTGCCAGTTTTTCCAGCCTATGTCTTTAAAAATTGACAGCTTCCACTTCCAGTGTCTTGGAACGTTATCCATGTACCTGCCCACCAGGCTACAAGGAGGCCCAGACAGCTCATGCTTTGCTCCCTGTGGAAAAGAATCAAGCTCGAAGCGACATCCCAGAGAAACTCAGACAAGAGCCAGCACGGTCAAGGTCCTGTGAGTGATCAGCTTAGATAGGGCTCTTGGGCATCTTGGTGATAATACAATACAGATGAATAATCTTTTCTGACTGTATCTGAGTTCCTGGCCCACATAACCGTGGGAATGTGTTTAGGGATAGTTTATTATACAATTAACAACCAAGGCACTATTCAGAAAGTGGAGGGGGTAGAACAAAGAGAAGGTAATCACAGGAATCTAATGACTCATAATGAGTTTGGGATGCTGTCAGTGGAGGAGGTGAAAGTTATAAAAATCAGGACATACAAGGAATCAGTGATTACATACATTTGACTAAAATATTACACAGAAACAAGAGCTATCTAAAACTAATGGTACAGTGTTACAGTATTGTTTTTCTTAGATGTTAGGCATGCTGTTGATCTTTATATTTTGTATCTGCATTTAAAATCTCATGATAACATATGGGGTAGATATTGTTGATTTCCATGGGTTTTAAGTAAGGAAACTGAGGCAAAGGAGTTAACTAGAATCCGGCACATGCCTCTATGTGGAAGAATTGTTTCTGGTAAATTGAATCAAGCTAGGTAGCTCCAATGACAGGTGAAACTCATTCCAGTCACTGCATTATACAATGTTCACTATGTTTTTAATTATTCTAGTAATTTCCATTAGCTATGTAATCTTAGGCAGGCTAGGACTTTTTAGGACTCGATTTTGAGATCTGTAAGCTGCAGGGGAAGACAGCCTTTCTGGTCTCTGCAAATTTTACCAACCAGTGGTCATAAATGCCAGAATCCCTAGAATATGGTAGGTTTATTTTTGAATTTTAAAATGGATAACCTCAAGGGCTGTCACGAGAAACAAGAGACAGAAAGTTTGTAACAGGTGAAAGGCCAGTGTAATATGTGAAAGATTGGGTATCTTGTACTAGACAAGACCAGCAAGCCTTAGTCAGCTGTAGCTTGTCTCTATTTCCAGGAGCTCTGCAGCCCGGACTGTGCAGCCCCAGCTTCAGTGCTGCTGACTGTAGGACTCCAAAATCACTCTAAGGACCAGGAAAAGCTTGTCCAAGGATGTTGGAGAAATAGAAGTGTTTCTACTTTCTGACCATGGGTCTGCCATTTGATCACTTCTCATCATCACCCAAGCAAGTTCTCAAGGGGAATGGGAGATGATCGTAGTAGCAGAGTACAGTTTTAGTTTTTAGTTGCATGCGTCTCCATTTATTTCAAATGACTTCACTACCAGGATGCAATAAGACAGCAATGATTCTAACTACAGATCAAGGACATGAATATTCTTAGACGAGGGGATACGCGCGCGCGCGCACACACACACACACACACACACACACACACACACACACACACACGTATATACATACATACATGTGGGGCAGCAGGCTGTGAAAGGTACCCTGATTCCTGGTCGAGATAGATCTAGGTCGAATCCCCAGGAGAACCTAAAAGGGATGGCAGACACATTCCCAGTCTCCCAGCTCAAGGTCTCACTAGCTGCAGCCCCCCACAGACCCCTGTAGAGAGGTTTGAGACAGACCAGTCAAGTAAGGCAATGCCCCAAGCCCTTCCTCCACAAGTGAGGTCAGGTTACATAATCATAGAAGCAGGACCACGCCCCTGAATATGTAGATGAGGTCTTCCCAAGCTCTCTGGCCAAACCAATAGGCAGTACCTGCTGTCAGACCCTGACCCATCCAAAAACTGTATTTAAGGGCCGTGTTCAGGATTAAAAGTGTGCAGGAATTATTCTATCATCTGAGAGCTTCTGTCATAAGAGCTGTAACACCGCCCCTTGGGGAAGAGATCTGCTCTCCTGAAATTGCAGCCTGAAGTTCCCCTGTACCCCTCACTGACTAGTCAGTCTCCTGCTGGCTCGGCCCAGCCCGAGCAACAAAAGTGCAGCTGCAGAAAGGAGCAGGACTGCAGCTGAGGAGGCAGAAGCAGCCCCCACTCTCTGCCTGAGTTCTCTCCCCTAGCAGGAACCCACTTACCTAGCCAGGTGAGAGATCTCTGTGGGAAGGGCCCCTGGCACCAGAGCCCCCCACCCACACACACACATTCTAAGAAACCCAGGAATCATTTTTTACCATTATAAAATAAGGGTTTTTCCTGAGAAACAAAAACCAAAGAATTTTGTGAGTGCTTATTATTCACAGATCTTACATTTTTGTGTGCACTCTTTCTTTTGACATTTATGCTAATATCATCTTCCCGTTTTCTGGAACAGAAAACTAACATTTACAGGCAAGAATGTTCAGAACTGATATTTGAGTTCAGACGTTCAAACCAAAGCATAGGTTGAACTTTTCTATCACACCCCCCTCCTTTATTGCTTCTTTAAATGTCACATGTTAATATAACATGGGGATGAACTTCTCAAGACCAAAGATCATCCCATGCGCCCCAAGCAGTGTGAAAAATCAGACTTTATGAACCTATAAAGTATTAGGAGTCCCTTGGGAAATTTCCCCTTCCCATGTTGCATGAACATTCTATGGTGGTACAGGGTAGCCCTAGCCGTCTTTATACCCAACCTCATTCCCATTCTAAGAGGACAGTTTGCAATGCTGTTAGGCACACTTCAGCCTGAAGATGGAGTCACAGCGGGAGGGTCATTTTCCACTCAGGGGCACACCCATTTTTCTACTGCCAGCTTCCACATCTTTGACTGGTAACAATCTGAACCAAACTGGTCATCTTGCTTGGGCCTCCTCCACAATCATTTGCCATAGCTGGTGAATTACGGCTGATATCCTTTGCAACCTGACCACCTTTCTGTCTTCCCTTCCATTTACATATAGCTAATAGTCAACTAAGCAAGCCAGAATTTACTGAAGATTTCACCTTATTTGTTTTGCCACTGCTCCCAAGTAGTGAGTGTTTTTAGATGAGCCAAGACCAGCTTTGGAATTAGTTTTCTCAGCATCCTTTGTACTTCCTTTATGAGGATTTAGAATTCTCATTTTCTTAGACAAGGATGACAGTTTGGGGGCCATATTTCACTTAATAAGAATAAGATTGGTTTGAAGTTCACCAGTCTGCATGACTGTTATTCCCCATGATAATTCTCAGCTTCTATTCTCCTGGAAGTGCCATGCACTCTCACTGAACATGGCTGGTCCTTATTTCTCTAAATACTGTTTGCTCACCATCCTCATCGATCATGGGGTAAGCTGCCTCAGAATATCCAGAAGTCCAGACTTTATCTTCTCAACCATAGTCATTACATTGCTATGTTGGAATGTTGTGCTTTGTTCAATAAGTTCAGAGTCAGAGGCTTGGTTCTTGTGTAAGAATGTTCCATGTGGGCTACTGACTAGGAAACCGGTGCCAACCCAGCTTAACTAGGTATTTTTAACACTTCTCTAGCCAGTAATAACGTAGTATTTAAGTTTTGATTTACTATTTTTGTCATTTTTTTCAGGCATAATGCTTCCTGGGAAACTTATAATAGTATGTAAGATCAGAGCAAAGAATAGTTTCTGTACTCATAGATCCTCTGACAATATTACATTAATATTACCAAAGACTTCTCACAAGATTTCTTAAATATGAACTCAGCCTTTATCAGAGCAAGTTTTAGCCATTAGTAATCAGCCATCAGCCCAGCTAATCTTAATAAACCAGTGCTTTGCTTCTCTTCTGCCGCTCTCTCTCTCTCTCTCTCTCTCTCTCTCTCTCTCTCTCTCTCTCTCTCTCTCTGTGTGTGTGTGTGTGTGTGTGTGTGTGTGTGTGTGTGTGTGTGTGTGTGTGTGTGTGTGTGTGTGACAAACCTTAAAGCAGAAGAATGCTTGGACTAACACAGGACTCAGGCAGTCCTCTTTCTCTGCCAAGTATCACCAAATCTTCACCTGATTTCAAATAATTCTCTCATTGTACTTAGAGACAGAACTAGTGATACCTTTTTTTCTTCTTCTGGGAATGGTAACAAAATGAAGATAATATTATGGTATTATACCCAGGAGCCATCAAATGAATTCTAGTGGGGTGGGGGACACAGTGGTGTTTTAAAAAGCCAACTCTCTTGGCAAGTTTGCCCTTATAAGAAGCACATAAATTGAGTTTTTTTTTTTTTTTTTAATGCCACTGTTTCCAAAGAATAGAGAAAAACTCAAAAGCCTATGAGCCCCACATGACCTGACACATTTTCAACAGTTTTATCAGGAACAGAAGTTCCAGGAGGCATACTGCTAAGTCACTCAGTCCCTCAGCCCATCCATGAACAATCAAACGAGGACCATATTGGTCCTGTAATTTAACTACCTGATTCAGAAATAGTCCTCGTGGCCATCTCAGGATCTGTGTTCTTCCTACAGTTTGGCATTTCTGAGCAGAGAAGCATCTCTCACCCTGATCTGTTTCTTCCCAATGTCATCATTCTGTCCCTCACACCATCAAATAAATTGAGGTCTTCTTAAAAATTTATCTTCTTGACTATTCTAAGGTGACCATCATGCTCTGGTGATGGGTAAGGGATTCATCACCTAGACCTGAGAACCAGAAAGTTCAGCCTCCCAGTTGGCTGAGTGCTTTCCCAGGGGACATGGTTTTCAGAACTCATTCTATTTTGTTCAGCCAAGATAACTGTAGACTATAAACACCTTTGTTTAAGTTGGGTACCACAGAGGAGTACTGTCCTAGGTCTATGTGACTCTACAAAGCAGAACAGGACCTTCTCTTGGTGGACATGAAGATTAACACCTCTCCAATGACCCCCATAATTGTGTTACATTTTTAGCAACTACTTCACAGTGGCTTCCTAATGCATGTAGTCGGGAATTAGCTTTAAAAGTGGGGGAAGCAGGATGGTTGCTAGATTCCTGACTCCTGACAGCACGGAGCTTACCCTGTGTTTCTTGGTCCTAAAAGTCCCATTTATTAGCCCACACATGTGACACTATCCTTTCTTAAGCAATAACTTGTGGTTACTAAAAGGAAGAGTCTAGCTGCAGTAGTCATGTACAAATATTAGAAGTTCAGGGACAGACAGCTCAGAGCAAACTGAGGGGAACAGTTTGCTTTGGCTTTCGCCTAGCCTCTTGAATTTAAATCTTATGTAGAGATGGATAAGTTTGTGTAGGTAGCTTTGTCTTCTACTTTAGAGCCTCTAAGCAGCTAAGCAAATAATTCTGAAATGACAACTTTACAGACCATTATACCAGAACCTTAAAAATGTGGATAAATGAATGGCACACCTGACTAATTAAATCAGACTTTATGAAGGGAACTTAAAATAGTCTCTCATAAGCTTACCAAATTATCCTTAAGTACCTCAGTGTTTGAGGACCAGTATCTCAGGCAACTCTAGTTAAACCATTTTCCACTTTAAGGAGGACAAAGACCAGAGAGCGTCTCCCAGTTTGGAAGAAAGAAGTTGCCTCCTTTCTTAGTCTTTAAGATTTTCTAGGATGAAAATAAAAAAAAAAAAATCACAGAACATCAAAGAGTGGTTAAGCAGTACTCATGATACACCGGCTCTTTTTATTCGGTGGGAAAACTGTTGATAAAAGCTGGTTGGGTCCAGGGGACTAAAGATAAGGAGATCAAAAGATTGGGAAAATTGCTAGTCACTGTTCCTCTAGCAAACAATATTATTATGTGAACTATCAACACCCCAGGCCAGACTTCTCTATGATTTAGTGACTTGAAATGGAATAGAGTTCCAGAAGCTCTAGATATAAATGTGGAACAGACATAAAAAGGCATGCAGTGATTATAAAGACTGGAGACTCACTTCCACTGTGGTAAGGAATTGTTTCTCAACATTTCCCTTTTCTGGGTTAAAGACTCACTCGGACTATGTTTCCCAATCTCCCTTTGATTAGGCCTGGTCATGTGACATGACCAGCTAAGGGCTGTGGCAATTCTCTACTTCTTTTCTAGTCTTAGGCCAGAGAAAGCTTGCATACTGTACTGTAGTTTGTATCTCTCTTCCTCCTATATGCAGTTAGATGTTAAAGACAACAATGATCTTAAAATTAAAAGAAAAGGGAGGGGCCTGGCTCGATGACTCGTCAAGTTCAAAGTATCCACAACACACTCATACTATACTAGTTGCACGAGCAAGAAACATATTTATAGTCTGTTATAATTGAAATTTGGAGCTCATTCACTGAAATATCAGCATTTCTGTAGCTAGTATGGACATTATTTTAGGAGATAGGGTACTACGTGAGCTCTTTGTACAAAAAAAAAAAAAAATCAAGCCTGATGCTAAAAGAGCTATAAAAACTTTGATACAATGATAATCAAGGATAAGAATGACTTATAAGCAACCATTCTCTGTGTAAAACAAGAAAGAGCAGAGGAGGATATTAATGAAGACAGGGCTTTAAAAAACCTCTATGAGAGTGAAATACCCACCAACCATTCAAACCACAAGGTTAGTTTCATAATTTTAAAGAGTACAAATAACGTCTACTACCCACGAGTATAATCTAAAATTGCCATTTGGTTCAAGATATCTTTATGAGACATGAATATCATTTTATTATATTTGAAAAAATAGTCAAATATTTAGAAAATACTCAAAAGGCATCTTTTAAATAGAAAGTATGGAAGTGCGCTAGTTTCCTTTCTGCATTACTTGGTTTCGCTAAAGGACTAAATGGACATATGTATTAAAAAATAGATCTATTATATTCATTTGCAAGAAGGAGTCTAGGTAACACAATTGCTGTCCCACACAGGAGAGGCCAACACAGTAGGTGCTAAGTCCGCAAGGATGGATGTCTCAGTAGCCTTAACCCAGCTCTGAGGGCCTGGGGGTTCCTGGAGAGTTGGTCTTTAGTCTCCACTGGAAGTCTGAAGATGTGATGAGGAAGGAATGCTGCTTCAGCAGGACAGAAGAACTTGCCAGTGACATGAACAGCAAGCAGACAAAAAAATCAGTTTTCTTCCATGTTGCCACCAGAAACTGCAGTCTCCATTCAGGGTAGGTGTTCCTGCTCCAAATTACCAGATCCAGAGACTCCCTCACATTAGTGGCCAGCAGCTTGTGCTTTAATTTACGCTAGATGTGGTCACGCTGATAATCAAGCTTAGCCATCACTTCCTCTAAATCTGCATTCTCGTCTCCTTTTCTGAATCATCATAGCTTTTGGAAGACACGTAGTCAACCCATCAGAAATCCCCTGTCTAGTCTTCTGTGGCAGCCAGGCAAGGTATGACGCAATGACTGACCTCTCCTGCGGAATGTGAGCGGAGGTGCTGAAAGTAACCACCCTCAACCAGATATAAGTTAATGTGACCTAATGTGTCTGACAGGATAGTGGTGTTAGGAGCGCCTGGCAGCCAGGTTAAGCTTCCTTCTAATGCATGCGTCATAGTTATGACGCTAAGACAATACATCCAAATAGACTATTTTCTGGGTGTGTGTAAATGACAGAGAGTTGGTATTTCTGGACCGCTCTATAGTTCATGATCCCCATCTGATTCCTGTTTCCCAGGGCACGCTGTTTCCCTGGATATAGATTGTTTAACATTTTAAGCTAACATTATTTTCCTCTTCTCCTTAAATTTAAAACTGAGATTCATCTTCAAAGTTCTACAAAATAAACCAGCATAATTTTTAAAATGGAAAAACACACAGAGAAGCAAAGGAAGTTATGAAATTCTAATTCCATCCATAGCAATTTCACCAGACAAGTCTTTCCTACTGGCATATAACTATCTCATATCTTCTGTCTTCATAAAAGTTAAGTTCATAATCACTACACAGCCTTGGATCAATTTTCTTTTCTTTAAGATTCCTTTAGAAACACACATACACACACACACACATACACACACACACACCATACACACATACAAACAACACACACACACCACACACACACACACACACACACACACACACCCTCCCCCACCCACCACACACACACACACACCCTAAAGGAACTAAAATTTAAAAATCCCACAAATTATAGTACACACACACACACACACACACACACACACACACACACAGACACATATGTATCTTTTAGATATAATTTACATGACTTAAAACTCTCCTATTAAAATTGAAATATACTGTGGTTTTAATACATTAATGATGCACATCAGACTTTACAACTATCTGATTCCAAATTTTTTCCACCTCAAAAAGAAACTCAACATACACCAACAGTTACTCCCTCTTTTCCCTTGGCCTACCCTCTGCCACATAATACTTTACTTTTTGTTTCTCTGTTCTTGTCTATCTTATTTCATAGGAATGCAATAGCATACCAGGTTGCTACTTATATATGTGTGCATGTGTGTGATCGTTCCTATAGTAACATATATCAGTTACTTGGTTGTTTTTAAGGTTGTATGTACTCTCTTAAATGGGTATTAACCCATTAGTTAGGTGGGTGGATAATTTGATTTTTGTTTATTAAGTTTGTATGTGATATCTGTATGGTAGTCTATGGAGTAAGAAATAGGCCATTGAGTGAGATTGTAGCATGTTACTTAATTTAAATTTCCAATGATAAGCTCTCTGACAACAAATATCCCTTTAAACAAACTATCAATCTTACCCTGTGTTCAGTGACAGGACAGCTGGAATGGCCCCTTTCTAATTCCTTCGAAAGAGGGCTTAAGTGCAGATATGGGACAGGGAAAAGGGGTGATCGTGAGGTACAAAGAGGCAGCTTTCTGAAACTACAATACAGGAGGGTACATTCAGGAAATCTGCCAGCAAAAATGTCTGTTACCCTTCAAATACAATGGTTAGCCTGACCCAGGGCAGATGCAGGTCCCAGACTGCTGAGATGGGCTCCTATCTTTTTCAGACCTGAAGCAGCCTGAGGCAGTACTCTTCTGGCCCTAAAAGGCTGAATATAAATCATGCTTGTTGGCAATTTCTGCTGACGTGCTGCCTGACACATGGCTTAAAAGCCTTTCTCAGAGCTGAGAATAAATTCCAAGACAGCAATGACAGCTATAACAATGATGCCACATGTTAAAGCATTTAAAAGCCCTCAACAGGAGTAGTCATTCAACACGGCATCCTTTACCCAGATAGCTCCTGCACATTGCAAGACAATGGAGAGTGGGCTGTGCTAGGCTGCAGGATAAAGGGAGAAGAAAGATCGTTCACACCACACTTCGGGGTGAAGTCCCTAAACACTATTCAGATGAAGTGGCCCCAGTTCCACCCTCACCTCTTCTTGCCCAAAGGGATCAAGTTCTTCCAAGGCATTTTGGTTGTGAGCAGATGTCTACCGTGCGAGAAGCAGAGTAGACAAAGGGGGCCAGAGCAGTGCTTGAAAGAGCATAATAAACATAAATTACGCTGCTGCCAATAGACCACGCAGCTTGCATTTGCAATCTGGCTTATTCCACGTGATTTGCTTCTAAAGGACTCGGGCTCATTCTGGGATTGGTGTTGGGAGGAGGTTAGACAGATCCTCAGTCCTTGGGGTCAGCTCCGTGGGGTGTCCAGTTGGGAACATGTGCTCCAAATGTATTTCCGAAGCTGAAGAATTCTTCAAAATTCTAAAAAATAAAGCCACAAAAGAGAAAGGGTTAGCCAGTCTCATAGAAGGGATAAGAGCTATTCTTTCCCAAGTCTGCTTTTGTCAGAATCTGCCAAAGACTAGTTTCTATTGCTCCATAATAAATGCTACGTGTATTTACATGTATATGTGTGTATCTATGTGTGTTCAGAAAATACTGCTTTCTGAAGGGAACATAACATAACATGCCTGAATTTCACAGGATGACTCGGCAACATGGAACAAACCAAGGGACCTTCTTGAGTCCAAAGAAAATAAGAAATTCCCTGGCATTTTGCTGGCTCACAGATATTCTGCAAAATGTCCTGGGATAGAGACCATCTGGACAAAGATATCCCCACAAAATATGAACTAGAAAACAGGAAAAAATACACCCCCACTCAGATCCAAGCCAAGAAGCCAAGTGATTGACGGTGGTAACTTCATGCAATGCTAAGTGGAAAAGGAGCTAGGCTCTAGGCACAAGGGAGTACTTAGGGAACTGGGGCAATGGCCAACAGAGTCACAAGGGCAGAAAGAACAGGGTCCGGTTGCCCATGAAACTATAGGAGACTGGCCAAAGATGAGGACAGGAAATTGAGAAATTTCCATTTTTATAACGACTTCCATGTTCTTCAAGAACCCTGAAGCTGCCTAAAATAAGGAGTATTTCCTGGCTGGTAATAGAATGGCAATTTCCTTCCTGGAGTCCACTAGAGTTTGAAAGCTTATAAGAGTAAAAGGAACTGGAAGATTTCATAGGCTAAATCAGACAGATTATCACCCCTGTTAAGTGAGCATATAGAACAGGCAGAAACAAGCAGAGTTTTCACGCACATTAGGAAATGACAAACAATGTGTGTGTGTGTGTGTGTGTGTGTGTGTGTGTCCTGTTACTCTAACACTTTAAAGGTTGTATTGGACTAGATCTCAAACATATAGATCAATTTTAAAGACTTTCATTAGAGTCACTGGTGGTCAACAATAGGCAAATATGCATGCTGTGGTGTCTTTGCTGATTTTAAACTAGGGAGCCAGACTTTTTGTCCTTTGCATGAGAAAGTTACTGAGGATTTTATTTTAAGTCGAAGCCTAAAACACAGTTTCCTGAGCAGTGTACACAATCCCTACTCTCCATGAAAAGCTCATCACCCTCTTCTTAACAGCCTATCTCTGACTAAGGAAGCAGTGTCTTCTGTCACTCACCAGCTGGGCCTGTCCCATTTTAGAGGTCCACTTTCCAGAACAGCCATCTACAACTTGTGGCCCACAGTTCCACCCTAGTGCAAGAAAATGTGGTCCAAAGTACCACTCCCAGACAGAGGCCAAGTGAAAATGAAATTGACTGCTGCCTGTCAAAGAAAATAATGGCTCAAAGACACGCTGGGAATCACTACTCGAGGCCCCAAGACAATCTCCAGCTATTATCAGAGCTTTAAAAACAAAAACAAAAACCAAAATCAATCCATATGGCCGGGCAAGCAACTTTGCGGTCCTGGTTGCTAAGCACCACTTTGTAGTCAGGAGCTATTGCCGCACTATCTAGCCTTCATTGTTTCTTAATTTTTCTACAATGGTGTGTGTGTGTGTGTGTGTGTGTGTGTGTGTGTGTGTGTGTGTGTGTGTGTGTGTGTGTGAATGTGTGAGACAGAGCAGAAGCATATAGATAGAAGAGATAAAATGTACAGATATTTTTAAGATTAACATGTTTAGAAAAATGAAAATAGAATGGAAAAGACCCATAATACTCTGGCCTTCTTGTCTTCTTCCTCTTTCTTATTTCTTCTTCCCCCTTCCACTCTCTCTCTCTCTCCCTTCTTCCCTCCTTCCTTCCATTTTGTGAGTGGAATATTTCCCCTACACAAACATTAAAATGAGCCCATCGGACTAGTGATACAACTGAGTAATTGAGCACAGACACATGAGACTCAGGATTAGTCTTCGGCATCACAGAGCCATAAATGAAGAGGAGGAAAAGGAGGAATGGGAGAAACACCAACAAAAGGAGAAGGAGGAAGAAGAGGAAAATTAACCACATGGCATAAAAAGATAGAAGCGGACCCCTCCAACAAGGCTCTCCTCTCTTCACTCGTTAAGTACAGTTTTCCTTCCTAAGCCACAGGGATCATTCATTGCATTGTGTTCTCAGGATGCACAGAAGGTCTCGAGGAATTGGTATAAAAGAAAGCCAGTGGCTGGGACAAGAGTGTCAGGAGACTCAGAGTCCCATTTAGGAAAGGAATTCTGATGCTATCGTTCCATGTCAAGAATCAGAAAGGCCAAAGTAGGCTAGATACTCGCATGTGGCTGCAATAGGAGGCAGGCAGCAGGGAGCTGGCTTTAGCACACCTCCATTTCAACAGGAAGTTTCCTTACATCTAGCTCCACCATGAGAGTCCACTGGAATTCCAGAATTTGTAAAAATCACATGCACAGTGATTTTTGCAGCTGCCCAGTCACAAAGATTCAAATCCATCTGGAAGTTCTAATGCACCTGTGAGACGGCTCAGCTAGTAAAGGCACCTGATCGCAAGCCCAAAGTCCTCGGTTCGATACCAGGACCCACATGGTAGAAGGAGAGAACCAGCTCCTGCAAGTTGACCTCTGAGCACCACATTTGCACTATAGTGCGCATATGAACATGCACTAAATAGATGAGTCAACTGTAATAAAAAAGATTAATTTCTTCTAAGTTCTAACATTTCTTTAGAGAAAAATACTTTGAGAGAGTTAATAAAATATAGCCAATTGCTTTAGGGTTTGTATTCCTGCACAAAATACCATGATCAAGTTGGGGAGGAAAGAATTTATTCCGCTTACACTTCCACATTGCTGTTCATCACCAAAGGAAGTCAGGGCAGGAACTCACACAGGGCAGGAACTTGGAGGCAGGAGCTGACGATGCAGAGGTCATGGTAGGGTGCTGTTTACTGGTTTGCTTCCCCTGGCTTGCTCAGCTTGCTTTCTTATAGAACCCAGGACCACCAGCCCAGGGATAGCACCAAAATAGGCTTGACCTTCCCCACTTGATCACTAATTGAAAAAACGCTTTACAGCTGGATGTCATGGAGGCATTTCATCAAGGAAGGCTCCTTTCTCTGTGATAACTCCAGCTTGTGTCAAGTTGACACAAAAAGCCACCAGTATACCAATCAATTCCATTGACAACAGTCTAATGCACATTGGTCTTTTTCTCTACTTCTACCTTTCTGAGACAAGATCCATAGCAAAAACAATGAAACTAACCTTCTTTTAACAGATTATTGGCAATTTCAGAGATAAAGTATTAATTAATCTTATTTCATGATTTATGGATGATAGAGATATGCAACTATATAAATCATAAACTTTGATCGAATTAACTTTATGTATTTTGCCCAAATCAAGTCTTTGAGCTTTTATGCTCTTCCCAAATTGACATATATAGCAACTTAATTCTTTTTCTAGTTTCTCAAATTATGCTAGCTATTAGTAGGGTTTATTTTTTTGTTTGATGTGTGTGTTTGTGTGTGTGACTGTGCCTGTGCCTGTGTGTGTGTGTGTGTGCGTGTGTGTGTGTGTGTGTGTGTGTGTGTGTGTGTTTGTGTACATAATGAGAACTAGTGAAACTACAGTATGTTTTTTAAGGCAACAAAGCATGAACTAAAGGAATGTCTCAGTGAGCATTGATTTCTCTTGCAGAAGTTGAATTTGATTCCCAGAACCCACCATGGTGGCTCACAACTGTTTGTCATTCCAGTTCCAGGGGAACTAATGCCCCTTTCTGGTCTATGGGTACTAAACATACATGGTCTACAGACATACACAAAATACAATAAAATATTGCTACTACTATTATTACTACTTATAATAATAATACCACTAATAGTAATAGTAATAGTAGTAGTCATTGAAATGATGATGATGATGATGATGATGAAGCAACTCAGTCTTCAAATAAACCAATTTTCCCTGTTTTGTTTGCTTGTTCGTTTGATAGTCTGGACTTTGGTGATGGGGCTAAAACCCAGGAGATATATGATAGGCAACCATGTTACTATCTAAGCTTCACCACGAGCCCTTAGAATGTTTTAATTCTACATCTTACTTTCCAGTTCCTACATCTACTTTATCTTGCAAACTCATCACCAAGGTGTTCATATTAATCTTCAAATTACTCCCTTTCACTACACTGCAAACAGTTTGTAAGTTTCTCTTCAGCCTTCTGGTTTATGATTAGTAAAAGCTGTGTGATATTCCTTTGTGCTGAAGCACCACAGTTAAAACCAGCCCCTGACTCTTCGTATGTCAAAAGCAGACCCAGTAGTAAGGAAAGCTCAGAACTGTAATTCAAAGATCTTAGCTCTGATTTATAGGGCCTGTTTCTGAATCACTGACATACTTTTCTGTTCCCACACTAGTAGGTCAAGGACCAGCAGACTGTAAGACCACACCTGCCATTCACAAGATAGAAAGGTAAATATGGTGCATGGGTGCAAACCTTATGCCACAGAAGGACTTTTCAGCTTTGCTTTGCCTTCCAAACACAGAGACAATTGAGAGTATTAACCACTGTAGCCCCATAATTTATTTTGTCATTGTCTGACCAAGACTCCTGGCTGTTAGTCATTACCATGTCCAAGTTACGTCCAGCCTCACTTTACCAAAGCTCTAAATCAGAAGTGATTCAATCAGAAAGTCAACATCTTTCTTTAAAAGCAAATACATTGAAAATAGTCCCACAAATTTAGAGGTGAACCTTTTAATATGTCCAGGAAATATGTGCTCATCTGTAAAGGTAGCCCTCTTGTGCTTAGCCTTCTGTGTGGACCTGGATATGAAGTATAAACCCCTCAAAGTCTTCCTCATGCCTGGCGCCTTCTGCAGATTTCAGACCTCCGGAATCTGGTTCACAGCTACAGTGAGAAGTTATTTTGATTACATTCCACATATGTTTACAGGGTTTTGTCAACAGGATCCTAGAATTTTCATTTCTTAGAAACCTTCCTTTGTGCTCCCTCTTACTGTTGTTCCTTGTCATTCTTGCTCTAAAACATGCTAAATAATTCCGGCCCTCCAACGCCCTTTGCACTTTTCATGGCTCGTAGCGGGTACATGGGCTGTACAAATACTAACGAGGAAATCAGTCTCTGAGAAGTGCTAAATAATCACATTGTTGGAGCTATAGCAGCAATACAAAGCACTTCCATTTTCACAAGTACATTTTGAATGTAATAAAATAAAGAGTGTTAGTTAAACAGAGACATTTGCACCCTGGGAGGTTGTAGAACTGTTCAAAGGTAACATTGACAGAGGTTAATAGATGAAAAGGAGCTGTTGGGAACAGATTATTATTATTATTTTAAGTGGAAAGATACTTATAGTGCTTAAAAGGTATAAGACTGCAATCTTAGTATGATAGGTCCTCTATATTTTGAATTTTTTTAAAAATACAAATTTACTGGTGATTCATGCATATCACTCAGTGAAACCTGAACTACTTGAAGCGAGTCCCCACCTTCTCCCTTATTTCTCTTAAACCTTCCAGGTTCAGGATGTCCAGTGGATACTATCCAGCCAGGATAAACAACTGACTTGAAATGAATTTGATTCCCAGCATGGCAACCATGAAGAATAATGCTCACCATTGTTGACTGTCACCAGAGCCTAACCTTTGTTTCTGCCTAGGAAGCCTCTTTCTGGGACTCAGAAAAGAGGACTCCGGGGCAATCATCAACAACAACCACCAGGAACATTTTGTGCCAAAAATAAGTCACCATAATCTTGCTACAGAAACATACCTGTAAATCTTACCAGCCCACATTTTGACACTCTTGAGGAATGGATTTTGTTGACATATGCTGTCGACGGCAGTAGGGGTGCATTTGTCCAAAGCAGTACTTAACCTGAAAAATGGTTATTTTCCTTTCTCATGCCCTCAAACCTCATTCCTTCTATGAGTATAATTTGTAGACACACTGGATTCTTCTAGAACCTAGGGTTGTGATGACTGAGTCATACATCAACAGTATTCTTTCAAAGACGGTTTTAAACATTCTACCTGTTAAAGTCATTGTATAATGAAAGGCAAGGTTCTGCTCTGTCACTCTGTGTGGGTTTGAGTAAGATGTATCCCCATAAGCTCAGGCTTCTGAGTACTATGTCCCCAGTTAGTAGTACGGTTTGGGTAGGTTTAAGTGTGTCTTGCTAGAGGAAATATGTCACTGGGATGTGGGCTTTGAGCTTCTCAAATACCATCGACAGTTCATTCTCTCTGCTTCCTGTTTGAATTTCAAGATGTGAGCTCTTAACTGTCAACTTCTAGCTCTAGCCAACACATCAGCCATCCGCCAACCTGCTTCCCCACCATTATGGACCATAGCCTTCTGAAACCATAACCCCAAATAAACTCCTTCTTCTATAAGTTACCTTGGTCATGGTGTTTTATCACAGAAGCAGAAAGGAAGTGGATTTTTTTGTCTCTGCTTTCCCTTGGCAATGTCTCTTTGGCATCAGTGGCACTGACTTTTTGGTTTAAAACGCTTAAGAACTGCAGGGAATAACTTCAAAAAAGGCCAGAGTTCGCGGGGATTACAAACAGTTCTACTATTGGAACACACAAATCATGCACTGACGGGCAAGAACACCTAACTTTCCACTTCCTATGAAGCTCCTTCACCCTAGGTATAAAGCTACAAATTTGACAAGCTAAAGATCTTACCAGAATCTTAGGAAAAAATAGATCATATTGGCCTAAAACCAACATCAAATAATAGTACATCTTTGCCACTCAATTTCTGTAAACCCAAGTGTTTATACTTCAGTGTGTGTGTGTGTGTGTGTGTGTGTGTGTATGTGTGTGTGTGTAAATATATATGTATGTATATATGTATACACATATGTGGATATGTATATATATGTGTGTATATATTTATATAGATACACAATATATACATATATACATATAATATATTTATATATTTATTTTATGTATGTACATGTACACATATGTATTTATATACATGCATATATTTTATGATAATTATATGCATGAGATTACCGTAGTGTGAGAATTTAATAAAATACTTGTGAAGTCACTCTTTTGAGGCTCACCACTGTAAGACAGAAGGTGGTTGTTTTTTCATTATTTCTGTTTTTGTTTTGTGCATTCTTCCTTTGTTTAATAATAGTTACTCACCGACGACCAAATAAATATACTTTCCTTTCTCCATTGCTGGGTATTTGTAATTTCCTTTCTGCTTCTGTGATAAAATACTGATGCCTTATAATTTAACCTTCAAATATTTTTTTTAAACTTTTTTTTTTCCAGGGCTGGGGATCGAACCCATGACCTTGCACTTCCTAGGCAAGTGCTCTACCACTGAGCCAAATCCCCAACCCCTTTTTTAAACTTTTAAACTGGGTTATAAATGCTCTAAGGGAAAGGACTGTATCTTTCACTTTGCTGTGAGGTTGGATAATTTGAAGAAGTCACTTACTGACCATCTCTGAGGTGCAAAGTGCTGCCCACTCTGCCAATCAGTCAGTGAGAGTTGCTGAGTTCCTGACACCGTAGGAATGCTATCAGAATTTCACAACTTGATCTGTGTTTTCTAAAAGGCTCATATTTAAAGTAACAAAAGTCCTCAGCGTGTCGTAAGTTTGCATTTAGGCATGTCTCTGAGCAAGGCAAACAGCTTTGTGAGCAGGAAGTTTAAACTCTGCTAGAAATGTTCATGTGCAATAAACACAAAGCAATAAAGAGATCACAATTCAGTGCAAGTCTGCAGGGAGCCTGAGGATTATGTCTTATAATGTTACATTTCAGAATACTGTTAATGAGGATCCGTAGGAATTGAGTTATAATGCCCCTTTTCATAAAGATTTATAACATGACATGAATTCCCCATCCAAGCGAGCCTCCTGTTAGTATCCAATTTAAAGCATTACAAAATGACATTATTGCATAACATCTGTTATCAGCTGGTGATTCTGTGGTAAGATTGTGATGAGCTAGTTATTCAGTAGAAGTCAAGAGACCCCTATGCCACCATTATTCTCAGGTTACTCCAAAGATGTAGTTGGTGGAGATCATGGAATGTTACCTTAGTCCACTCTAAGAGTTCAACCAGGTCCTCATCTTCTCTACGCCTCCCAAAATGATTAATTATCTATTTTTTCAAGAACTATACTTATCAGTTTCTGAACACAATTTCTGGGAATTCAAAGAAGAGCTATTTAGTTGATTCTTATTTGAATAAACTATTTTTTGCTTGACTCTAAAGTATCTAATAATTAAAGGTTTATAACTGAAGTGATGATCTGCCTACAGGGAGTATACATCGATGTAATATGTAGACAGATAATATATCAAGGTCATCATACTGCTGTTTGTAAAAGTAATTCCTATACCTGTAATTAGTATGACATTATTTTTCATATATATTTATACGCCTAAAGAACCCACCTAATTAAAATTCATTATAGGAAATGTCCAATTCGAAGCCAGATGTTGTGACACAACTCATTACTTTAGAGGCCAGAGTAGGGGGTTCTCAAACTTGAAGCTACCCCGGACTACACGGTACACCCAAAGCCAGGGCTAGGGCTGTAGGAGTAAGATGCTGTCTCAAAAGGCATGAAACAGAGTTCCCAGTTCACATCCCCCACACAGTCACACAGCAGACACTCTATCAAATGCCAGAAAGTGAAAATAGGAGTCACTTAAGTGTCTAGAACTTTACTGTAACCTAGACATAAATAACAGTCACTAACTTTCAGGACATATGTCTTGGAAAGAAGTTTTATTTGGCCAATACAAGATTTTCTTGGATATACAGGCTAAGGATATGTTTGGGTTGTTGGTTTGTTTCTTTGTTTTGTTTGCAGGTCATTTGTTTTGTTTTGTTTTCAGAATACACAATGTAAGCGAATACTTAAATATCATACAAATACATCACATTCCCTACTGCTAATGAGTGTTGAGACCTTCTGAAAGACAGAAGAGCTTTTCACAATTCTTATACTTTGTCAAAGGCAGGACAAATCAGGCTGTAGAGTCGATCATCAGATAAAGTTCTTTCTAAGCAAGCCTGATGGCCCAAGTTCCATTGCCTGAAGCCACATTAAGGTGAAAGGAGAGAATAATCACCTCCCGAGAGGGGTTCTCTGACCTCTACAGGCTCACCACAGAAATCCTGCCCAAGTAGTAAATAAATAAAATGTTGTCTTTAAAAAGTTGATGCTGATGCATAAGAGGCATGGGATACATGATAATTTATTAGAAAATAATTATTTATTATATATAGCATTCTGTATTATTATAAATGATAATATCACTTCCTCACACCATTCAAGAATTCTGTAAGAATAGAAACAATAAAAAGTCCCTACTTCTGACCCCCAGCACCACACCCCACTGTGCCAGCTAAGGAGGACAGAGGCCAGTTACTGGCAAACAGAGACTGCCTTTACTCATGGCTAAATCCGTAAACAAATCCCTAGTACTTATCTCAGACATCCAGCTCACAACTTCGGGCCAACTCCCTAGTTTCTGCTTTGTCTTCCTATCACTACTGTTCATGTTGTACCCATATCACAGTATCAAACTCAGAGGTAAAGGCAGGGCAAGGGTCTAAGAGAGGATGGGGACCTGGATGGAGGAGGCCTTGTGGATAGACACCACATACTCAGGCTTGCACTTGCATGGCCTTTTTTTAGCTCTGACTCAATCATCTGTAAAAGCATTAAAGATTAATGCACTAATGCACTATTAGGACTTGACTGTTCATTATGGTAAATGATGCTTTGTTTGAAATTTGTAAATAAAAAATAATTTCTTCAAACTTCACCAAGGGTTCCATCTAAATCAATAAGACCTTGGGATCATTCGGAGTGGCAGAAGGTTCAGATAGAAAAACACTGTAAATGCAAATCAATACAGGAATCCCATAAAAAGGCTGAAACGGTGTCAGTTTTAAAAACCCTAGGTTCTTATGTTATTGTCTGAGCGAAACTCCAACAAGGCATTGCGTCTTCAATCACTTCAAAGGGATTCATCTCCAGATTAGACAAATATCACATTCTGAGATAACATGATATTGGCAGTTTTATAAATCAGCTTTATTTTGCTCAATCATTTCAGAAAATGTAGGGTTTGACTCTCCAGTCCTCATAGGGAGAGGTAAATTGCTCCAGAATTTTTTTAAAAAGTATTATATACAATGCTATTTAAACTTGGCTACAATATATATACAAATATTAGAAATATATACATCTAGTCAGATCTTGAAATAGTTCAGAATACATAGGAAAAAGTAAAACCTGAATTATAGATTGTAAGATCTTCCTTTTTATTATTTCTTGTTCCAGCTACTGGATGAAGGATTATTTCCCCACAAATAAGTCAGCATATGTGTTCTTTTGGTCTGGTGGGACTGATGCTAAAGATGTAACAAAACGACCTTAGAGCCCTAATGACGAATAAACACACAAGCTCAACCCACACCTATACAGACCATACTTTATAGAGAGCTTGAATCATGAATTTTATTTTTTAAAACATTACATTCTTATAGGAGTCTTTATAGGCAATAGTTATTAATTTTTTAGATACCTTCATTGCATTTAAAGAATATTTTGAGAGAGAGAGAGAGAGAGAGAGAGAGAGAGAGAGAGAGAGAGAGGACCACATATGTTTCTTATACCCATGAAGATCAGAAGAGAGCATGAGATTATCAGATTCCCTGCAACTGGAGTTATGAATGGTCATAACCCATGATGTTGATGTCAGGAACTGAACCCGGGTCCTTTTCTTTTTTTCTTTTATTTGTTATTTTCTTTATTTACATTTCAGATGTTATACCCTTTCCCTGTGTCCCCTCTGGAAACCACTCATCCTATCCTCCCAACCCCTGCCTCCATGAGGATATTCCCCCCACCACCCACTCCCTCACTCCTGCCTCCCTGCCCTGTTATTCCCCTACACTGGGGCATCAAGCCTTCACAGGACCAAGGCCCTCTCTCCCATTGATGCCCTATAAGGCCATCCTCGGCTACATATGCTGCTGGATCCATGGATCACTTCATGTGTACTCTTGGTATAGTGGTTTAGTTCCTGGGAGCCCGGAAGGTCTGGCTGGGTGATATTGTTGTTCTTCCTATGAGGTGACAAACCTCCTCGGTTACCTCAGTCCTTTCTCTAACTCCTTCATTGGAGACCACATTTTTAGTTCAATGGTTGGCTGTGAGCATCCACCTCTGTATTTGTCAGGCTCTGGCAGAGTCTCTCAGGAGACAGCTATATGAGGCTCCTGTCAGCATGACCTCTTAGCATCCGCAATAGGGTCTGGGTTTGGTGACTGCATGTAGGATGGATCCACAGGTGGGGCAGTCTCTGGATGGCCTTTCCTTCAGTCTCGGTTCCACACTTTGTCTCCATATTCTCTTCTGTGAGTATTTTGTTCCCCCTTCTAAGACATACTGAAGCATTCACGCATTCACGTGTTCGTCTTTCTTCTTCTTGAACTTCATGTCGTCTGTAAAATGTATCTTCAGTATTATGAAGTTTTGGGCTAATATCCACTTATCAGTGAGTATATATCATGTGTGTTCTTTTGTAATTGGGTTACCTTATTCAGGATGATGTTTTCTAGTTCCATCCATTTCCCTATGAGTTTCATGAAGTCATTGTTTTTAGTAGTTGAGTAGTACTTCATTGTGTAACTGTGTCACATTTTCTGTATCTATTCCTCTGTTGAAGGACTTCTGGGTTCTTTCCAGCTTCTGGCTATTATAAATAAGACTGCTATGAACATAGTGGAGCATGTGTCCTTGTTATATGTTGGGGCATCTTTTGTGTATATGACCAGGAGAGGTATAGCTGGGTCCTCGGGTAGTACTATATCAATTTTCTGAAAAACAGTCCAACTGATTTTCAGAGTGGTTGCATCAGCTTGCAATCCCACCAACAATGGAGGAATGTTCCTCTTTCTCTGCATCTTCACCAACATCTGCTGTCACCTGAGTTTTTGATCTTAGCCATTCTGACTGGTGTCTGGTAGAATATCAGGGTTGTTTTGATTTGCATTTCCCTGATGACTAAGGATGTTGAACATTTCTTTAGGTGCTTCACAGCCATTCAGTATTCCTCAGTTGAGAATTCTTTGTTTAGCTCTGTACCCCATTTTTAATAGGGTTATTTACTTCTCTAGAGTCTAAATTCTTGAGTTCTTTGTATATATTGGATATTAACCCTCTATCAGATGTAGGATTGGTAAAGATCTTTTCCCAATCTATTGGAAAGAAATCAAAGAAGATCTGAGAAGATGGAAAAAATCCCATGCTCATGGGTTGGAAGGATTCATAGAGTAAAAATGGCCATCTTCCCGAAAGCAATCAACAAATTTAATGCAATTCCCATCAAAACTCCAACTCAATTCTTCATAGACTTAGAAAGAGCAATTTGCAAATTCATCTGGAATAACAAAAAACTGAGGATAGCAAAAACTACTCTCAACAATAAAAGGACTTCTGGGGGAATCACCATCCCTGAACTCAAGTAGTATTACAGAGCAATAGTGACAAAAACTGCATGGTATTGGTACAGAGACAGGAAGGTAGATCAGTGGAATAGAATTGAAGACCCAGAAATGAACCCACACACCTATGGTCACTTGGTCTTCGACAAAGGATCTAAAACCATCCAGTGGGAAAAAAAGACAGCATTTTCAAATGGTGCAGGTTCAATTGGAGATAAGCATATCGAAGAATGCAAATTAATCCATTCTTATCACCTTGTGCAAAGCTCAAGTCCAAGTAGATCAAGGACCTCCACATAAAGCTAGATACACTCAAACTAATAGAAGAGAAAGAGGAGAAGTGCCTTGAACATACAAGCACCAATGGCTTATGCTCTAAAGTCAAGAATCAACAAATAGGACCTCATAAAATTGTAAAGCTTCTGTAAGTAAAGAGCACTGTCAATAGGACAAAATGGCAACAAAACCATCCCCCAATATCCCAACCTCCCCTTTTTAGTCCAATAAATGGTTCTTTTTCTCATATTAATAAACTATAAACAATAATATTAATCATGAAAACAATAGATAAGAATTATATTCATAATGCCCAGTCCCTTAATATAAAGTACTCTATTATCTATCCTATCTTTCTTGAGTTCTAAGTTCTGTACTTAAATCAAATTCTATTATAACTTGAATTTATAAGCCTAAGAATATCCTCTTAGAACTTGGAAATTTTCTTAAATCCTAAACAACTTAAGCTTAATTGTGAGACTATTACTATCTACTCTTCGATACCATCAGAGTCCTGAGAAGGAAATATCACCTGAGTATGCAGAAAGTGCAGGCAAACAGCTTCCAAAAACTATAGAAATGACAAAGACAGCTGACTGCCTAGACAGTCACCCAAAATTTCCCTGAGTCATTACAGCATCATCTTTATCCTTCTGATCCAAATCATTTGGCAGATTTTTTTTGTGAAGCAATAATTATTATACATTATAATTTACATGGATGATGACCTGAGAATTTGAATTTGAAACCACCATTTTCACCACTAATCCTAAAAAATGTTAGCATATGTGTATATGTGTGAAATATATATATATATATAAATGAATCATACCAGCACAATTCTAATTATGTGCATAGAGAGAGAACAATCTATGTTCCTATAAATTTGTTTGTATATATATGTCAAGTATCTCTCTACATAGGCACAAATACAAGTATGGCTACAGATGAAAACACAGACTTAAATGCAGACAGAAAGACCCTAACTGGAAACTGCAAAGAAAGTCATTAAAATGTGTAGGAGTCTAGGTGTTTTCCAGTCTGTCGTGTCATGTGCTAAGTTTCCAACAATGAACCTATATTGCTTTTGATAATCAGAAAAAATTAAATTGTTCCTTTGATTTGACAAGTTTTTTTTCCAATAAGATTTTTTTTTTTATTTTTTTCTTCAGCATCCGTTGGATATATTTCTTTATTTACATTTCGAATGTTATTCCCTTTCCCGGTCTCCTGTCCATAAGCCCCCTATCCCCTCCCTCTCCCCCACAAGGGTGTTTCCCCCCATCCACTCCCTTCCCCCCGACATTCCCCTGTACTGGAGGATCCAATCTTGGCAGGACTAAGGGCTTCCCCTTCCACTGGTGCCCCAACAAGGCCAGTTTTACATTTTACATATAAAGGCTTAGCTTGGATTTGGGCTCATGTAGCTTTCTTTGTACTGGAGTTCTATTCTACTCGTTGTACTATTTACTCTGAGATCTTGGGATTATTTTTAATCCCTTTAGATTAATTTTTGTTTTATGTGAAATAGTCATAATATGACCTCAAAGGGAGGTGAAGATTAGGTAAGAAAATATACTTATCATGTTATCTAGAGATAGTATGTTCTCAATGAATGAAAGCTGTTTTAATAGTATTTCCAATGACATTGCCTCTACCCCAGTTCCTGTTCCTCACCACAATGCTGCCCCCAATACACACATCTAGCCTTCAGAGACTGGCCTGGTTAGGGTTCTTGAAAACTTGACATAAGCTAGAGTTACCTGGGAAGAAGAGAGCTGAGAAAACGCCTCCATCTGTTTGCCTGTAGGCAAGCCTCTAAGGCAGCATTGTATTGATTTGTGACTGGTGTGGAAGGACCCAACACACTGGGAGTGGAGGCATTTCTGAGCAGGTGGTCATGGGTGGTATAAGAAAGCAAGCTGAACAAGTCATTAAATCGTTTTCCTCCACAGCCTCTGCCTGATTTCCTGCCTTCTGTTCCTGCCTGACTTCCCTTCCTGATGTTCCTTTAAGCTTCCCTTTAAGCTGTAAGATTAAATAAACCCTTTCCTCCAAGACTGCTTTTGGTCAAGGTCTTTATCACAGCACTAGAAACCTAAGACAGAAACTGTTTTTATAATATTAAATGGGCACCGAAAATGTCACACTTCCTACCAAGCACTTCATTTCCTCCTGATTATGGGAACTCAATCCTAAAGTTCAAAAACTACTTAAAACTACACAGTTAATACAACTAAGCCCCAGATGCTTCCGTGTCACTTCATTCCAGCCCCAAGTCACTTCCTCCTACAACTGAAGAGCTAAGCCACCACTACTTATAAACCCAGCCTCTGTGGAATTTCACAACCCCCACATTTCCATACTCTGAAAGATTAATTTGATGTGTTGTAATTTGGCTTCCATGCTGAAAATGCTGTCTCTCTCTCATCTTTATTTAGTTTTTAGAACCTTGTTTACTCTTCACACAATTCTAGGCATATGTTGACTTAAACAGTTTCTCTCCAAAATTACATGTCCAACCAATAATCTACTACCAAAAAGGAATGCAGTACATACAATGACAATTTAACAGCCAGAAATTATATAGCTAAAAGAACTGGAGGAACACACATCGCTTAACTTGGACAAGTGAAGACTAGGACCTAGTGGTCCAAGACTTTTTGATCTATAGAGCGAGAGTTCACCCTAGTACTCCATGAAAGGAAGCAGAATCAGTCACGGAGTCTGTGTGTGTGAGGGGGTGCCTTAAGTTGTAGGAAACATACAAAATTTCCATCAACAAAAGCAAAACAAGATTTCCATGTTATGCTTCTAAAATATTAACATTACACAAGTAGGAAAGTTATAGGTTCTACTTAATCTTAAAGTTGTAGGTTTTGCAGGAGGAAATGAGAAGGAAATTTGAAAATGGGCTTTATGAGTAACTAATTTGACTCATTTGATATCATGGAATATAATTACTGAATTGTTTTACTTTAATTCTTTGGTGATTTGGTACAAAAGATAACCTACATAGTAGAAACATTTTTGTATTTCACAGATGTTTCTTTTTGAGGTCGATATGAGCAAAGAGGAATAACAAGCTAGTCTAGGCAGTAAGGGCTCCTTGCAAGTCACTTATTGTATAATTCAATAAATATTTATGGAGAACTTACTCTCTAGCATACTCTATACTAGAGACAGGAATACTGCAGCAAACAAGGTCTTCAACTTGAAGTTGAAGGATGACCGTATGACTTGCATATTTTAAATGTTGGGGATTAGTTCTAATGCTTTGAATTAATCTGGCCCCCCAGAATTGGGGACTCTACATGTCTAAACACTGAAGGTCCTTGACCCCAATTGGTCTGTAAAGAGCCAACGGCCAAGGACTGGGCACATAGACTGAGGCAGGACCTTTGGATTTGGGGGCTAGGGGGGCGTGTGGAATTGGAAGGAAGGAAAGAGAATTGCCATGGTTCAGAGGAAGACAGATCAGATTTAGAGCTGCAGAAGGACAATCATCCGAACTGTAGGTGAGAAGGCATGCAGGCCCCCGAAAGGGCCGCCCAGAAGCATCTTGGATAGCTAAGACTAGGGAAGCCGCCCAGGAGAAGCCAGGGTAACAAAGATAAAATATAGTATTAGAAGGTGTTAAGCCAGGACTGCAGGAGGGAAATAAGCGCTAGCTGCGGGAAGAATTAGGAATACCCACTCTTTGATCTAGCTAAAGCACTTTAAAATTAACTGGAGCGCGCGTGCGTGCGTGCGTGCGTGCGTGCGTGCGTGCGTCTCGAATTCATTGGGGAATTCAGATATTCCTGGGTGAGTGCGTGCGTGCAACAATGTAGCCAACTACCGCTACATTTAAACACACAGCCCTAGACCTCAAAGGATAGCATGTCCTGTTCACAGTATAGATTACTCCAAGTACATTGACCAAAACCTCTCTGTGCCTCAAGCCCTGAAAGCAAGCAGATGAATAGGTGGAAGAGTCGAAGAGTAGGAGAAGTAGAAGGGAAGGTAGGTGGACGGATGGATACATTTGTCATTATTTGTGAACTCCTTCTTTCCAAATTCATCTGCTCACTGACATCTTTTGTAAGCCCCAAATCAACACTTGCGGCGCTTTAACAGTTATTCATGGATGTGCACAGAGCAGAGGAATGAGAGTCATCCGACACACAGGTCCTCAGCTGAGTTCAAACAAGGTGACGCTCTACTTTTCTTCTTCCACCTCTCATATTATAAATAAGTGTCCTTTGCAGCTATTTAGTGGCACATTTTGTGGCTTTATTGCTGATTGCATGCTTTAAATGACCCCCAAGGGTAGTACTGAGATGCTGTCTGGTATTTCTAAGAGTAAGGAAGGCTGTTATATGTCTTTTGGAGAAATATGTATGTTATAAAAGCTATGTGCAGATGTGAGCTATGATGTTATCGGTTATGGATTTAGTGTTAATAAACCAACATTATATTTTAAATGCTTCTTTAAACAGAAGCTCACAGGAAACCGTACTGCTCAGCTGATGAAAACCGATATCACCAGTGTGTTTTACATGAAACTCTGTGAGTTTTGCTACTAACTTAACTGGTTAATTAAACTACTAGTAGTTTAGTAGTCACTAAAAGTTGAACTTCTTTTCTCAGTAGCAACCAGAGGTCCAGACAGAAGATTATCCTTGGAGTACCGTGCATTAACCTGTTGGAAGCTAGGAGGTTTCAAATTGTGGGGGTTTCGGCTCCAGTTAGACAACATATGAAAGGGAACTTAGAACAAGGGGGGCAGAAAAGGCTACACCCTTCCCTACCAGGGTGCTATCCTATGAGTAGTTCCTAGGGACAATTTAGTTGATGGGTTTTAAACAAAGAGGGATGGATCTCAGGTTACACTGTGACTAAGACTTAACCATTTACTACTTCTAGCAAATACATGAATGGCTACATAAAGGAAGTGATAGGAAAACAAGAGCCTGATTTGTAATATGGGAGGTATTTCTTTAAGATCTTATCTAGGCCTACCTGCTTGAGCCTTGTGGGTATGGTGTAGAATTAGAAAAGATGTCAAAGGCACTCGGGCCCCATTCTCATAATGACAAAGTTAAACTTGTAGTTAAATATGGCTGTTAAGGCAATGTCTAGTTATAAGCATTCTCTCCCTCAGGGCTCACAGGGTCCTAACTCTGTATTTTCTCTGACAGCAATGTTTCCATATTCACCAAGCCATCATTTCTTGCAACTGTATAGGATGCAGTTGCCCGAGAAAATGAGAATTATCACTAGATAGATGGGTTCAAGAAGTGTAGGAGATTTCTCATTCAGTAGAGTAACACCACATGGTTTTTACTTTGTGGTAGAACGTCTTCCATCCAGACAAAAATCAGTTTTACCTTGAATTGCTCTGGTTGGACTAGCTTCATCCAGAGCACTTTGCTTCCTGACAGAGCGTTTGGAAAATCTAGGCTGACTTAGAGATCACTCTGTGCCAGCTGTTGGCCTTTCTTGTCAGCCCCCATCCGAAAGGAATATTTTCCCAGGCTTCTATTTGATTTCAACACTCAATTATTTTCTTCAGCCTCACCCACATGCTAGTACACGTCCAATAAAGTGTTGGATTTTTTTTTCCTTTTTAGCTGTAAACACAGTATGAATTCAACTCCCACATAAACAGTATCTGCGGCAAAATCATGTAGCACCCACATATTTGTTTAATGAAACAAGGCCCAAATGGAAGAGTTACAATCTCATTTAAAGTTTAGCTGCCTGGGGACAATTCTGATAGTGTTTAGAGGTGGATAATTGTGGGAAGCAGAAGAAACGAAAGATAAATATTGGCAGTGGCTGAAAGGAAGCAAAAAGGCTGTGTTCAGATCCATGAGCAACACCAATAAGTGGTTGGATGTAAACCACTGGAGATTTCAAGAGCATTTGATGTCTAGGTATATATTCTCCTCAAGTGCCTGGAGCCTTCTGACTTCCACCAGCACAATTATAAGACAAAGTAAGCAGGATGTTATTACAAAGTATTCAGCAGTGGCTGTGCGTCTATAAACTTTAACTAGAAGTCTTACTGTCTGTCTTCAGAGACTAAGGACTTCTAGGTAGAGAAAGGAAGATCTCAAAATGTTGCTCTCCATAGCGAGATAAGGAATGCCCCAAGAGAAAAACAAGGCAACAATGGAGCTCTGAGAGCCATCCAGCATCCCAAGACAGAGACATTAATGAAAGTCTCTGAGGAGTTTTTTTTTTTTTTAATTTTTTAAATTAAATGACAACACACATGAGGAGGTCAAAAGACAACATTAAGGGGTCCACTCTCCTTTTCCTCCAAGTGAACCCCAGAAATGGAACTCAAGTTGTCAGACTTGGGAGCTTTAAGTGCTGAACCATCTTTCTGGCAAAAGAGCCAATGATTTATAGGAAAACAAAAGAACTACAGGGACTATGGGAACTAAGCAGAGAGATCCTGGTTTAGCTTTGATTTTTTAAGATTAAAATAAATAGAAATTATTTATCGGCACCTTGATGTTTTTGTTACCGGATGACTTCCTGTAACATTTTCTCTAACATATAAGAAACATTTCAAGATACTTATTTTCATTCAAAGGGTCTAAAATGCTCAAAGTGTCTTTGCAAGGATCTAGTGATTTTTCAGAAGCATCCAATGATCAGGTTTAGCTCTGTCTAAGATTGAGTCACTTCCATTATTCTGGGTCCCATTGCATCAGCCCTTTCGGGAGTAACATCGCTGTTTGCCTCCCACCAGGGCCCTTAAGTGTTTTCTCAGGTTCTCATGTTCAATGACTAGGAATGGTGCTGCAGGAAAGTCGTCCTTAAAAGGACTACAGAGTCAGAGGCTGGGACTAAAGCTGGAAAGGGCGAATGACTAGGAGAAAAGAGCTCAACTGAGATGCAAATGCTAGCAAGTCATCATCAGGGACATTGGCCATGGGCACTGATGTAAAGTTGGCTGAACTGTAAGCTCTGAACTGAGCAAGCATGTTCTTGTTTGTTCCTGGAAATTGGGAATGTGGGTCAAGCCATCATCCCAGGCTCCCTGGTAACTAGAGTGCCGTCACATGGTCAGCTCTTCGCTCATCGGGTTGCTGAACTTGGCTCACCAACCAGGACTTGGCTCAAGCTGGCAGAGGTATAGAATAGCATCGCAGTGGCAGGTGGCATGGCTCTGGCAAGAAGATCCACTTCCTCGGGCATCACGAACAGAAGAGTGGTGAAGCAAAAAGGGCTGGCCGTACCTGCACTCCAAGCTGAAGCCTTTGGGAGTTCCTTGGTGGCAATTTGGTGGTCCAGTTGTGCCAATGGAGAAAAGTAATTGAGTACAGCAACGGATTAGAATTAGTCAGAGAATGGAACAAGGAAAAAACGACAGTCCAAAAAGTTCTCTAATGTAAAACTATAGTATCTCTCTATCTAGTAGAATAGTGTGAAAAGTGTTACTTTGACCCATGAGCTGGATCCATACAATTTAATGTCACCCCCACAGCAGATAGTGTCAGGCAGTCATTGGGGACAAAGTGGGAACCTAGGTCCTCCTGGGTGGAACCAGTGTGCAATAAAGTGACTCTTACTTTCCCTGAACTGACGCAAGCAGCACTTTCTCTTCTTGTCTTATCAGAAGTGTTGTGACTTCTCCCTATGCAGCAAGCCTCTGTGTCCTGTCATCCTTTATACTCAGATCAAGTCTGATCTATCAGTACAAAGTCCTTCTTAACCAATACCACAGCATCTCCTCTTTGCCTCTAGAAACCTCATCTTGCCAACTAACCCTGCACTGTGGCCTTTCAGATTGACTCACACGGAAAGCACTATACCTCCCTTCCTTGTCAGAGAGGCTGCTCTGACACTCACCTGCATCTTCAAACATATCCCCAGGGATGACGTTAAGTTCTCTTCCTGCTTCCACTCCCCAAGATTTGGAATTACAGACATGAGGGGCCACGGAGAATTTCTGTGGGGAAAGGCTAGCACCTAGACTTTTGCACACGGTGGCTGAGCACAAGCTGAGCTGACTACCCAGCCCTTCTTTCTTTCTAACTAAAAATTTATTCATCAGCAAAATGGTATCTACTACTCAAACAGGTTCAAATTGCATCGACACGTCAGTGAGTTTTCAACATGCATATCCAAACTGAGTCCTAGCTAGTTTCAGCTGTCAATCATGACACAGTGAGGGAGTCAATTGACAGGCTCTCTTAGTTGGGGGACTGTCCAGATTGGATTGGCCTGTGGTCACCTGCATGGGGGAATCATCTTGTTTGTTGATTGATGTGGGAAAGGGCCTTGCCTACTAGGAGTGCTTTACTGCTAGCAAGAGGGAGCAAGCCAGTTAGCAGCCATCCTTCACGGTGTTTGCTTCAGTTCCTGTTCGTGTTGCTGTCTGGAAGTTCCCAGGAAGTGTAAGCCAAATAGACCCTTCACTTCTCCTCATTGCCTTTGGTCATGATGTTTACAACATCAACAGAAATCAAACTAGAATATTTTGTATCCAGATGATTAGTTAACAGTCCTTCTCTAACTTCTCAAAAGAGTTCAACTATGTAATTTTTAGAATTAAAACTTGATAACTCTCTCCAATTTACTCCATATCTAGCTCTCCCCAATTCTGTAAATGGAATCCATGCCACCCAGACAATTTCACAAACCCCGAATCCAGGCATTAAACTCCTTTTAAACTCTCCCATTTATCTTCTCATCCAAGCAATCACCAAGTCCAGTCTATTTTACCAACAAAATATATCTGAAATATAGCAACTCTCCTTGCCTTTGATTTTTTTCCCCTGGAGTTTAAGCTGCCTATCATGATTTTAATTTTCATTAATTTCCATTAAAACAGCAGACTCCACTATCCATTATTTCTTCTTCCTCCTCCAGTAGATTTTTCTCACATCTGGAATGTTCTTTGCTATTTAAAAAATATTCTGTGATTATTTTTATTCACAAGCCTACAGTGGCTTAGTTGTATAAGTCTACATTATCCAGAGAAGTATCCGTCTGTCTGTCTATCCATAGATCTATCATCTATCTATATGTGTGTACGTCTGTTGGTTTGTCTGTCTGTCTCCAGTTCTAAACAGTAGCACAGGTCTGGCATGATCAAGTTCCCGTCACTGCCCTTCCAGAACATCCAAGGCTTCAGCCATGGCTGTTTTCTATCCTTCCCTTGCTATGTTTCTTTTCCACAAAGCCCTCACATTTGTTCTGCTAGGTCCTTCAAGCAATCAACTCTCCAGATCACTTACTGACCTTCAAGTTGTTTTAGTTCCCTTCTCAGGGAAGTCTTGCCAACTTCTAAAACTATTATCAGTCTTGATGCATGTGCTTGACTTAGGAGAGGAAGTTACTGGTTTCTATAGGAAGAGGAGAGAGCCACATGCCTTCAGAACACAGAAAGCAATATGCAAACGAAGGGCGTATCATGGTGTAACAGCGCAGCTCAGTTATCTGGAATACGGGTTTAGAGAACAAGAGCTCAGAATATGAGCTCAGATCTGATTAGGGTTCCAAGCTCTGCCACGTAGAGTTGTAGCTATTCAACTTAATCTCTGCACTTTCTGTTTATCTTCATATTGTCCATAAACATAAAGGCTCTGCTAATCCTTAATGCTTCAAATGTGGTGTGCGTACGGTTTAAAGAATGACAACTATGTGCTTTTGTACATTTTAGAAAGAGGAATGAGGCCTACTGTTTCCTATCACTTGAGCTGCGCTCTGGTCTCTCTGTCCAGAGGAATAAACAAGAACCATTTTGCATTTGATTTTATGGTTCAGCTTGTCACAGACATCAAATAACGAGGCTGAAAGAGATGCTCCATGGACGGCAAAAGAATGTCCAGAGCTATGAATAATATCACTGCAAAATCTCAAGGAAAGTAAAATAATAAACAGATCTCGTACCACTGCTGGCTCAGACCTAGTGGTTAAATTGCTGCATCACAGGGACTCTGCGTTCTCCCCGTTCACTAGGATCACATGCACTGGCAGTGAGAGAGCACAGTCTTCGCATTGCTGCCTGAGGAGAAACAGCAAAAAACAAAACAAACGAAGAAACAATTCAGATCCCCACAGTGTGTAAAGTCTGCTTCACTTTCCTGTTAACATGGCACACATTTTTCCTAAAGCAAAAAGTAAAAAGAAAAGAAAAACAAAAGACAAAACAAAATTGTGCCAAGTTTCATCCTGTCAGAAAGTCGAATACTTAATTTTTTATTGATTATTTTAACTACAGCTTATATGTCAGTATAATTTTTTTTCCTTTTCAGAAGAATCAATTCGAATGCATGTAGACTGAAGTAGACATTAGATAAATTGGAAAATAAGTATAAACTTATATCACAGCCCGTGAAATAAAGCTAAAGTTTCAATATGCTATCTTCCACAAGACCTAGCAGCCCACTGACGCACTATCAGGAAACAACGTTGAGCAGAACTTAGCCATTTTTCTTAAGATAGTAAAATTCAACCTGTAAATTTAACCTGCACTTTGATGAGATGTAATTAAGAAGAAATAACTTTCAAATTTATTTATTTACTGTTTTTATTTATTTATTGTTCTTAAACATTTCTGGCTCTTTTGCGACTTGAGGTTTTAACGTGTTTTACATTATTTACAGTCGTTAATCGCCCTCATAAATTTTGGTCATGAGATGGCATTTATAGAAGATTAAGGGAAATTTCCCACTAATCCCAAATAATTTCATCAAGGTTGGTTTCTTGAGCAAACCACCAGCAGCTGTTTGACTGGTATTTAATCTTTACCTCCACAATAAAGATTACAGAAAAAAAGTTGTAGCCAACAAGAATCTGATAAATGAATGACTTTAAGAACATGCACAATGTCCCTGTGTGACGTCCCCTAGAACTAGAAAAGTTCTAGCTGTGTGGCCTTTTGATGACATTTGAAACTACCTTAGGAATCTTCAAGCAATTCAAAAGCAATTCCCACTTGGAATTCAAGAGATGTGGTTATGGGAGAGCAAGTAGGGCCTCAGGTTCTCCAGGGTATTTAGGTCAGTTACTCAAACTGCTGAGGTCCTCCATGGAGACAACCAGGGTATCCCCATGAAGAATTCTGCCACAACTTGTCATAGAAGTACAGCTTGGCACGTCCCTTGTGGTACAGTGATGTCCCAAATAAACTAGTGCTCATGCTTCAAATACATAAATTTCCTATGCATGCTGTCTTCTTTCCTAGCTCTGGCCACAAAACAATCCTGTCTGAAAGTTTTGATTCCATTCTATCTTAGCCCAGTGCTTAGAACAAACAATATTTAAACTAAACAAAAGTCACGTGGAAAATAGCAATAAATAAGAAGGCACAAGGGCTAAAAAGAAAGTTAAATAAGCCATAGGGAAAGCAATTCCACTTAAGACAGGCTTATTATTGGGCCTAACTCTACCCCTACTCTGACAGACAAAGTACAGCCACCCCAGGTCCATGACCCTGAGAGGCAATCTTACAAAGGCCTTTGTGGAGCAGAATCTGCACTTTCTCACTGGTGACTGTTCAACTCTGCCTTGAACACATAAGCAAAACTGGCCAGAAAGAGCCTCTCTGTGTACTGTTTCCCGGCTGATGTGTTGCGTTCCACAACTCTCCTTCAGAGGCTCCTGAGGTGCTAGAATCGAGCCATTCCCTTCATCCCCCTTCTCCCACCTTTGTCCTGTCATGGAGTCAAGGTCTTGCAGAAGACAGGGTCAGAACCAGATTTAATCAAAAGCTGAGCTTATGTGTAGTCTAGAGGCCACACTGACAATGGGGCCCACCCACAGCGAGGGGTGGAAATGGTCTTTGGCCCTACTGTGTGTTTTCCTTTTCACATCTAATACCATCTGCCAAGCCAAATAGTTGGACAGAGTGCCTCCCGCACCCGGGTTTTGTTAGTTTATTTATGTAAAATGTCACCGATACTACGTGAGTGTCACAAAGCCGCAGAGCCAAGGAGGGAGAGCAGCAGCAGCCTGCAGCACGATGGAATTTCGCAGAAGTCACTTCTCCTTGTACGGTGGTCCAGCCACGAGCTCTCTGCTTCTCCATGTTTCCCAGCCATTTTGGCGGCGTGTCATCTTTCCAGCCTTGAAAGTTGCATATGGTGAGGATCTCACTGTATAAACTGACAGCAGAGCTGGTCCAAGTTCTCCCCCATAGAAAGGGACTGGTGGTGGGATCCCCTTGTGTCAGAAAAGCAGGAAGAATTTGTATTGCAAATAGCAGAATTTCCATAAGGAAAAAAAGAGACTCCAAGGTACTCATCCTAAGCAGAATTTCCAACCTGTTTTGTTTTTTTTTTTTCCACCGAGGTCTTTTTGTCTAGTTTATGATGCTCTCTCATGTGCATACTGCCAAAAGTACAAAATAAAACACGGACATTTAAAGGAGACAACTTATACTTAACCACTAATATCAAAATATCTTACAGACACACTGGTAATATAGTATTATATTTTTCCAAGGCATTAAATAATGAGATCTAACTAGAGCCGGAAGACTGTCACAGTGTCCCTTCACAGTGCTAAACACAGACCAACTTCATGAGATAGGAAATGACTGTCCGCAGAAAGATCTTGTATCAGGGACTGACACGAGCCAAAGTACCACAAACACTACAGTAGGCTCCTTGGAGTGATAATCAAAGGAAACGCAGGCTCTCTGAATTCTACCCATGAAGCTCAAGTGAAGAAACTTTGGCCTGAAGCATCTCAGGACTTTACACTGCTCATCCACCCTGCCCAGGGAGTACTTCCCACATATATTTGAGCTGAAGCACCTTTGACCTGAAGCATCTCCGGGACTTCACACTGCCCATCAACCCCACCCAGCGAGTACTTCCCACAGACACTTGAGAATTCTGGTTTATTCTAGGGGCATTATCTTGCAGTGCTAGGTTACCTAAGAGACAGTAGCGATCAGATTACCCCACTAAGCCAACAGCTAATACATTCTCATTAGCTCAATTAGCACATAAGCATTGTTTCCCAGAGTGAGATCATCGCACTAGAAAGTAGTGAACTATTCACATATATTCCACAGCATGTTTTAGAGTCAGGTCTGCCTGTCTCTGAGGCTGCCTGTGCAAGCCAGGTCACAGATGAGACTAAAGGGTGAAACACTGGCTAAATAAGTACAGAGACCTTCGTTTACAGCAGAAAACTAAATCTGCTACACAGCACATGCCACTTCCTGCTCCCATTTTACAGAGAGTCAGGCAAAAATCACAAAAACTCCATTTAGTTCATAAAATTGGCTCTGCTTTCTACTGTGCTTGCTAACATTCCTATCACATTTTCTTACTCCTTTTCTGTAGGTAGTAAATGCACTCTCAAATAAACATAGCTCTTTAAGTCACACCCCTTTTAATTACTGGGTATCTGCTTTTACTCCTCAACTAAATTGTGAGTTATGGGAAAGGCAGAGTGTACACCTTTCTTGCTAAGGCAGTAAGCACATTGCTTTGCACATTGATGGAATTGTTGTAAGTACTTGCCCACTGACCAAAAGTAATAAGAAATGCATTTAGAAGAGGAAGCTAAATACATTAACTTCTTTGCTGAACACTTGTAGTTTTTTTGAGTTCTGCTTCAAAAAATAAACAACAAATATGTAAGACTCACCAGAGTGAATTAGTGTGCCAAGAGTTTGGGCAGTAGTGCAGTGGTTCCTAAGAATGAGCAACTCACTCTCTCTCTCTCTCTCTCTCTCTCTCTCTCTCTCTCTCTCTCTCTCTCTCTCTCTCTCTCTCTCTCTCTCTCTCTCTCTCTCTCTCTCTTCTTCTCTCTCTCTCTCTCTCTCTCTCTCCTTCTCTCTCTCTCTCTCTCTCTCTCTCTCTCTCTCTCTCTGTGTGTGTGTGTGTGTGTGGATTGGCAAGTGTGTACATGAAGAGCTGAGAAGCACATAAGGTACTGTTCTATCTCCCCCGATCTTATTATCCCTTGGGGCATGGTCTCTTAATGAACCTGGAACTCACTGTTTTTGCTGAGTCTGAATAAACATTAAACTCCAGTGACCCACCTGCGCTGGAGACTGGTTCTAATGCTTTGATTCAATCTGGAGTCTGTGTGCCCAAATGCGAAAGGTCCTTGTCCCCAGTTGGTTTTCGATTGATCAAAATGGCTGGACACAGGGCAGGACACTTAGAGTTGCGGGAGTGAGGAGGTAGAGAGAATAAGAGAGAATCGCCCTGACTGGGGATAGAAGGATGGGACACAGAAGCGGCGGGAAATAAAGCCAACCACCCATGTGAGACTTCAGGTAAGTGTTCACTGGCCACTTCCCCGATTGGGCCTAGGGTAGGAGGAGAAGGTTTAAGAATGCCCAGCCTTTGAGGCAGTCAAGGCATTTTAAAAAAAATAAGCTAATGTATGTGTGTGTCCTTCATTTGTGGATCCAAAGATAGCTCCTGGGCAAGTGCGCATGTGCAATCCACTGGGAGCACAAAATGGTGTAGCAAAAACCCCTGCTACACTCCTGTCTCTGCCTACCCCATTTCTACAGTTATGAGGAAATATGCCAGCTTTTTCTGGAGGCTGCAATCCAAACTCTGGTATTCATGTTTTCACAGCAAGATCGCTGACCTTCTGAGCCATGTCTCTGGCCCTTAGAAGGCTGTTTAGAGACGGTGTGGTGGGATGGACCTCCCCTGTGTGTTCCCTGACTCACTCATGTTTTCACTGATGCTGACTCAGTGGTAACTAAGGAGACAACTGGGTTTGGGTTCTTGAAGGAATCAAAACCTGGGAATAACAATACCCCATAGACCTCTCCTTTCTTCCATTGCTGCCCAACTCAGACCTCAAACCAAAGCAATGTCCAACTGTCCGTAGCACATTTCCAACCATCCATTCAAATAACATTCTTCTCCAACTCATATTTCAGCCAAATGAATATTATTAATGATGGCTATCAGTCAATAACAGATAAATGAATGGTAAACCAAATGCCCAAAACTAGAGGTGTGTTGATGAAATTTTATTATAGCACAATAGAAACTGTATAAAGGATTTTTAATAATGTGTTATATTAATGCTATACTATGTTTCAAAACTGAAAACAGGTGCTATATGCAGTGTGATCTCCACATGTGAGATGTATGTGCACACACATACACACACACACACACACACACACACACACACACACAGACAGAAGTAGAAATGAATAACCTATCAAAATAAAAACCATGATTACAGTTAGGAGTGAAATGAAAATCATTGAAACCATGGAAATTTATTTTCATAAATGTATAGTGAGAATTTACAACAGATATACACTCTGAAACTCACCATTTCCCTCTTAAATAAAACAGAATTTTAAAAACACAAATACGATTATATAAACTATAATCCTGGTTCATCATTCTTAAGTGCCCTGCAATGCCAACTCCGCTCTACTAAACTAGTTTCCAGGGGGCTGGGAGTGCGGCTCAGTGGTAGAGCTCATGCCGAGCCTCCCCAGAGATTCTGGGTTTGTTCCTCAGCACCGAGGGAGGGAACTTTTCCTCCAAGCTGCTGCCTCTCCCCTTGCATCTCTCCCTCTTCTCCCCTGCAGATGGTACCTTGCATTCTGGGATGTTGCTCCCAACCGCTCCAGCCTCCAAACTTTTGCTCAGACTGTTGTTTCTTCCCAGCGCTAGGAGAAGGCCAGATGGCAACTACCCGGTGATGCTCAAAAATAAAAGGAAATGGGGCAAACTGTGTTTACTAGGGCTCCGTTCAGAAACAGCACCGTAGGTGCTAGGGAGGAATAATTTAATAAAGCCACTTAGTAGTGGGGAGGAGTGCCAGGGATTCTTGTGAATACCACAGCGAGACTGTCTTCAAGGAGCACAGCAGGCTCAGGTAACTACAGAGCTTTTATCCTGCTAAATAGGGCATGCAAGCTTGGGACCAGAGCTGCATGACTCACTCAGGGAAATAGAGAAGAGGATTATGTGGGGCTTATTCTCTCCAGTAAACAAATGTTGAACAAATATTTAAGAGCATCATAAACCTGGTCAGTTACACACCTTTGTCCCGAAGCCTCTAGTATAGGTCTCTCAAACATTATCATTGGCTCTGCTCATAATAGACCACTGAACATCTTCCTTTGGTGACTCTCTGCTCTTGATCAACATAGCACATTGTGTCTGTTGAGTCTAGTTACCATTTGCAGATTTCCATTTTCTCTTTCACTTGAGGACAAGTTTTGTTTTTAACTGCACCTGGTCCGATACTCAACACACATTAAGCAAGCAAATGACTGAACTAATGAGAGAATAGGAAGCCCAGCTCAGTGTTAAGACGAAGTGAATAACAAAGGTCCTTCCGATAAATTACACAATGTCTTTTTTTGGGGGGCTGTCTTGACATGAAGCATTGAGAAGAATACAGAAACATAGAGCTGACCCCACTTTGCCATGGATGTAACCTTAGAGAAATCAACCCCTGTGTATCCAGGGCCTTCCTCCAAGCTCAGCTCCTTGTCACTTTCTGACAGCTGGCTATGTGCGGTCCTGTCCCCTTCCTGAGAAAATGTCAGTGAAATGTTAATAATTTGAAGTTGTGTGGGAACCCCCTAAGCAACCTCACCCAGACAAGCTGCTCTTCAAGCCTGATGTCACACGCAGGTTTTAGGGCGGAGGTGGGAGTTGAACAAACTCAGAACAGTGCGCTATAAATAGAAGAAGCCTGCCTCATGCCCTCTAGTAACAATAACCATTCCTGAGTTATTTAGCCATCACCTGCTATATTTCACACTGCTCATATTTCCTAACTCATTTGCAAGAGTCAGGCCTCTGCCATGAGTCACTCTCCATCACTAACTCAACCCATTCTTTCTGCATTAAGCTCCAAACTCATCAGAAAAACACAAGTTCCTGAGAAAGCCATCTGACAAGCCGGTAAATCGGATCACCTTGCCTTTCCAGCCTCTGGGATGTAACTACCCAATTGGCGGTTCCCTATCTAGAGCCATGTCAGCTCCTTGCTCAATCTCTCTCCCTCCTTTTAACAAGGCCCACATATGTCCCTTCCTATACCTTCTTTGGTCATAATTTCATGGGTTGGAGTGCTGGCAGGCCACGAGGACTAGAACTTTCTTCTGTTTGTTTAGATCATCTCTTCTCTCCTTTATACCAAATACTTCACATGACATTCACTTACAATACTACAATACATAGGTGTGGTGTGATTTATTTTCTACTTTTGACTCTCCTACTAAAAATCTTGTTTTGAAAGCAACTTAAAACAGGACCAATTAAAAAAAAAACTCAGAAATGACAGTTGTTATGCATTAAGTTTCATGCTTCTTTTCAGCTAATAAATCATACATTTTAAGTCTATTCTAATGGGTCACTCTAACTTCCACAGTGCTGGGGAAATTATTCAAATGACATTCTCTTAAGAGGATAATAGTCTCTATTTTTCAGTCCTGCTGAAGTGTAGATTCTGTTAGACAAAAATCATGCTTCACCAAAGTCTAACCTGTGTTGGACCTGGTTATGTATCGGGATGTTTAGAGCTCCACACAGAAATCTATGGACCATCTGTTAGTTCCCCACCACAATAAAACACTGTCAGATCTGGAACAATTCATAGTTCAGTCACTCCTTTGGTTAAATGCACAGGGTTTCCCAGAGGCTACCCAAGAGAAATTTAAATATTCCCTCCCTATCCTAGATACAGTGAGCACTGGGATACATCCTGCCTCCTGACTTAATGCATCCTCTTTTGAACAATTCAAATATCTTTTTAAAAAACTTTTTTTTTTTTTTTTTCGGAGCTGGGGACCAAACCCAGGGCCTTGCGGTTGCTAGGCAAGCGCTCTACCACTGAGCTAAATCCCCAACCCTTTTAAAAAACTTTTTAACCTTAACTGTGGGACTGTGAAAGGCACCCTGGTTTCCAACTGATGAGGTTTGAAACCCCAGTTCCTGAAAGGGATGGTAGGCATTTCGCCTGACTTCCAGGAAACCAGATCTGTCACTAGCCAGCAGCCCTCCATAGATTTGTGGCTATCAGTCACATAAAGGCAATGCCCCAAGCCTCTCCACAGGTAGAGGACATGATCATAGATCATGTATGCTCAAAATAGATCTCCACTATAACGAGATACCCAAAAGCCTGAAGGCTTAGCCAATCACTTTTCCTTTCCAGAGACTCCTCCCTGCAAAAGGTATTTAATCTCAGATCCACCCTGAGAGGTGGGGTACTGTTTCACTTATCCACTTTCTGCCATGACAATAAATGTCTTAAAACCATGGACTACCTGTGGCGGGGGGACGTGGGACCCCACCAGTAATCCTACACTTAACAAGTACTAGTGAAGCAGTCATCAAGCATCTATCACTCAGAACTTACAGCTCCGCATTTTGTCCTTTTCATTGGATAAAAGAAATTAAATATTAGATAAAGTTGTTGTATAGACAGTCTCTTTATCCAGAAGAGAGCTCATGAAAGCTTTTTTCCTCCTCAAAATCCCCTATATTTAGTTTGAATACTAAGAATTTTCTGATATCTGGTTTCGTGTTTACCTAGAGTTAAATTTCATGTAGTTCAACATAACTCACATGTTTTGTTCTGTGAAAGGTGTTGTCTTTGTTAGGGTTTTAATCACTGAGAAGAGATACCATGACCAAGGCAAGTCTTATAAAGGACATTTAATTGGGGCTGGCTTATAGGTTCAGATGCTCAGTCCATTATCATCAAGGCAAGAGCATGGCAGTGGAGGAGAATCTGAGAGAATCTGAGAGTTCTATGCCTTGATTTGACTGCATCCAAGAGAAGACTGTCTCTTTCACACTGGGCGGAGCTTCAAAGCCCGCCCCCTACAACAAGGCCACACCTCCTAAGAGTGCCATTTGCATTGGGTCAAGCATATTCAAACCACTACAGGTGTCATGCTCTAATTATCTACTGTCCAAGGTTGAGTTTGTTTTTTGATTTCAAAGTAATCTAGCAATGGGCATCCTTGTCCATTCAAATTGGAGCATTCATTCTGAGGAACTGAGAAGATGGACAATTACTGGACGATGAAATGCACCTTTGATAAGGTTAGAGGACACCAGTTAGCTGGTACCAACAAAGACACCCAAAGTTCTACTAACAGTGAGAGCTCTTGTTTGCATCCACTCTAACCAATCGAGATATCTGCTTTCTGAACTTTCTCACTGTAAGGGGCAAGACACTGTTAATATGATTACACCATTCGGGCTATGGCAGGTATAGTTTTCAGACATTAATTCTTCCCCTTCCACCAAAGTCTAACTCTGCCCACCTACTGCCTTAACCTTTGTCCTCTGTTTCTCTTTTGGGTTTATTGGGTAAAGCTTAAGTGCATGTCAGTCTTACCTATTAATATTCCTACATTGGAAACTCTAATTAAAAACATTTAAATATCTATTATGTAAAAATAATAAGCTGCGTATGCATTAACATAACTAAAGTATTTCACTAGAAATGACAAAATAAAAATGCAGAAGAAGACTAGCATCATTTTGCATCTTTGCAAATTACATAGATGTATGACTTCATGAGAAACAGTTGGATTCTCATACCTGTTTCTGCAGCCAATCTGTTGTGAAACATTCTGAAGTATGTGAAGAAAATTCAGCCTCGCATAGATTTTTGTCCTTGGGAAAGAAAAGAGAATTTTAATAGCATTTGCAAACTACTGGAAATTATTTGACACTATCAAACTCAGCAAACAGCAGTATCTTAAAGGCTAGCTGCAGTATAGAATCAGAATTCACGTCAACACAAAGCCTATCTGTTGTTTCATTAAAGTCTATTGATGCATTTCACACTTTCATGGATCTTTGACTCAGATGATTTTGAGGAAGCTCTGACTGGCAATTTAGAGAGTATTCATTTGTGGGGTTGTGGGGTTGCTGGGATTGTTAAATATTGGCAGAACGAGCTTTATATAATACCAGAAAGCTGCATTCATAGTATGAGAGTCCTTATGACCTGGGAACTTTTTAAGTTCCTGGTGGCAAATACAGGGTTTCCAAAATTGGATTCCTTACCTAAGAGAGTGAATGTTATCATTGGTGACAAATGTTCTCTCTTCTCCTTCAGCGACAGGTTCATTTTGTTGTTAATTTTTGAGAAAATGTCTACCAAATACTTAAAATTGTATAACCATAGTCTGTCAGTCACTCACTCAATTTAAAATGCCATCTTATGAAAAAAAGCAACTTACAATTCAAACAGCTGCACTTCCTCCAATTCAAACTTGTCTTTCTCAGAGCAGTCACACTTGAGATGCAGCAGGAACAATCTATGAATCCTTTGCATGTTATCACATGGGATGTTGGATAGCCATGTTTCCTAGCTTGGAAAATTCATAAAATTAATAACTTCATCAAGACAGTGTTTGTTTCTGGAGAGTATAGAAGTATATATTTGACTCTCCTTGGTCAGATAACCCATCTGTAGAAAGGAAACTGAGTAATGTACTCTGTGCCTACTGTGTATATTAGTTTAATGCTGCTGGTGTTCATGTTACCAGAAACTTAGTGCCTTGAAACAAAATAAATTAATTGCCTCAAAATGCCAGACATCAGAAGTCCAAGATGAATTTTTTGCTGTTGTTGTTTAAATTGAGATGTTAAGGGTTATGGAGAAAATTCACCTCCTTGACCTTCCTAGACAGTGTCCACTTTCCTGGTCGTGCAGTCCCTTTTTCCTCTCTTAAAGCTACACTTACTTTACTGACCTTCTCCTTCCAGCTTGTGAACCCTTGTGATTGCACTGGACTCATACACAAAGCAAGGAAGTCCTTTTCTTTTCTTTTCTTCTTTTCTTTTATTGAATATTTTCTTTATTTACATTTCAAATGTTGTCTTCTTTCCCGGTTTCCCCTCTGGAAACCCCCTATCCCATCCTCCCCTCCCCCTGCTTCTATGAGGGTGCCCCCCCTCCCACTCACCCACTGACTGGCTCCCATCTCCCTTCCCTGGCATTCCACTACACTGGGACCAAGGGTTTCTCTTCCATTTGATGCCTGACAATGCCATCCTCTGCTACATAAGTGGCTGGAGCTAAGGGTCCCTCCATGTGTACTCTTTGGTTGGTAGTTTAGTCCCTGGGAGCTCTGGGGTGTCTGTTTGATTGATACTATTGTTCTTCCTATGGGGTTGTAAACCTCTTCAACTCCTTCAGTCCTTTATCTCCTACACTGGGGACCCCACTCTCAGTCCAATGGTTGGTTGCGAGCATCAGACTCTGTATTCTAAAGTGGGCAAACCAGCACTCTGAATCTCCTCTACAGCTCCATGCTGCTTTTTCATATAAGATAACACATTCACAGATACCAAGGATTGGAGAATGAACAGCTTTGAAGAACCATTACCCAATATCCCCTGGAAGAGGTTGCTTTGTGGTTCTCAATTAGGGGAAAGGGAAAGCAGCTTGAAAGGAGAAAATGGACATCAAAAAACTATCACTATTTTTGAAGATTTATGAGCATTCATGATATTGTGCTGTGTTTTACATTTAAGGGTATGCATATGAGGTCAGTTAGTTCTCTGGGCAGAGGAGGAGACTATAATCTAACATATGAACATAAAGCAAGCTGGTAAGGGGTTCATTAATACATAGAATGCTTTATTCATCTTTCTTTGCCTGAGCCTAAAGCATCGTTCTTACAAATAGTAGCAAATGTTTGTTTAGTACAGCATAATAGCTAGAAAGAGAGCAATAATGTGAATGACAATAGATTTCATACTCACATACATTCTAGAAGGCAAAAATTAGGATACAGTTTAAGACAATACATAAAAATAAGTGCATGGAAATAGAAGAAAAACGTGTAAATCAGAGCATATATTATATTATTTTATTTCAAGGGGCTATCAAAAATAGAAAAAAATGAAGTAAGCTTTCTGTTTCTCTTCTAATTTTAACACAGGAAAAAAAATGCATCCTTTTCTCTCCTCAAAAAAAAAAAAAAGCAAAATATCAGCAATGTAAGTAGCAAGGAAATAACTTTAAATTCAGAGAGTAAATTTTTATAGTTACATTAAATTACAGCCCCCCGAGGCTTCAGTAATGGGAGTGCTGACAGACCCTGAAACACAGCAGCTGTATCCAGAGTCCTCCGCCCTACTCTTTCTCATTCTCTTACCTGCCCCTTTATAGTTCCGCAAGAAGTAACTGGGCTATCTTTTAGCCAGCTTTTGATTTCCAACTCAAAGAAAAGTCTACCTCGAATCAGAAAAACTCATAAAAATATTTTGTCTTTTGCCAAAAGTCACGGTGTCTTTTATTGACATGTCTGTCCTGGAATGTGCTATATAAAATCACCTACTTCGTTCAGCAACAGACACTCCCAATTAGGGATTTCGAAGGACAAAATCAGAAGCAATTACTGCCAGTTCTTTATATCTGCATCCTTTGTTAGCCTTGGAAGAGGCTCTGAAGAACAGCCATGCTGTGGGGGCCCTGGATGTGGAGGAATCCTGGGATACACTGCTGGGAGAGTTGTCAGCACTTCCTCAGGGAGAATGGTGTGACTGCTGTGGCCCCCATGACCACTCTCTGGGTTTCCATCCTGCTGAAATCTTTGGAAGGATTGTAAGCAAAGTGACTGGACTGTCTTCTTGGAAATTCATTTTATGAACGCAATGAACAATTCTTGCTGATCTTAGAAAGGATGAATATCCTCACAGGTTATCCCTTGCCCAGCAAGACTGCAGCTGTCTTTGGTTCTGCTGACTGCAGTTGTTGGGGTTGTGCACAGAAGAGAACTAAGTCTTGGGGGACAGTGCCTCATATGGAATTAGAGAAGCAAACAGGCAGACTTTTCTACTATTCCCATCCCCCTTCCTCATCTTGAGACTATTAGGAAAAATGCAGGATATAACCCCTTTGCTATGATCTTACTCCATCCAGCAACCCTTCCCAAGGTACCCTCAGGATAGATAGGTCTACCCTCGCCAACAGTATTCTCCACACTTCTCCCACCAGTAATTGTCTCCACTCAAACCACACCTTTCCCTATCTCATGCCCTCCATTCTACAGACCTCTGTAAAATTTAACAGATTCTTCCTAATGAAAAGAAAACTAACCTTAATAACAGAGAAATTTAATATGATCAAGAAATGTTTGAGGAGTTGAAGAGAGTAGTGGACTTGGTATCTGTGGTGGGAACGAAGGCTCCTTTGTGGTGGGACATAAGAAGCATCTGGGAGACTCACAGAGGACATGTGGGGTGTGTCTGTGAGGGCATCGCTCAAGAAGAATAATGAAGAGCGAAGACCTGCTCTAAATGAGCATGGTAGCCTCCCATCATCTGGGAACCCAGATGGAGTAGTGAGGAAGATAGAGAGGATAGCCAGCACAGCCTCACCCTCTCCTTACTGACCCTCAGGCTGTGATTTGCTCTACCCACGCCCACCCCCTGTGACTTCCCCCACCATGACCAACTAAAACCTCCAAAGCCAAGAGTAAAATAACCCTTTCTTCCTTTAAGTTGGTTTTCATGTATGACTGACACGGGACACAGTGTAACTAACAAAGCATCCTCCAGGTCAAAGCAAATAGATACGAAATGTCTAGGGCAGGCTATGTGATTTTTCCCTTCGTGTGTTACCCATTGCTGCTAGTAGGGCCCAGATGAGGATGTTGAGGTATCAGAGAGCTGGTGCTCTCACAGTGTTTACAATATGATAGGTAAGACATGGAGAGAAATGCAACGGGAGGCACAAGAAAGGAAGACAGATGCAGCACCAGTCCCCAGTGTATCAACAGACCATTGCAAGGTGTCCTCCTAAGAAACAGAATCAGCGTGTACTTCTGGTCAGTGACAAGATACGTATGTAGCATCAATTATGCTGTTTTCAGCGGGGCACACTACTCTTGTGACAGCCTCAGCTACATTTAACCCCTTTCTCCGATTATGATGTAATGGCATTTATAGCAAAGCGAAGAAAGAAGAAAAAACTAACCTGATGAGAGAAGAGAGCAATTATACAGATTGTAAAAATACCCAGAATGATTTTTTTTCCCTTCATAGCTGTTGCTGATTTCAAAAACAAAGGAAAATCCACAACCTTAAAAAGCCCTGGGTTGGGTGCTGGCTTGATTCTGCCCATGAAGAAGTGTTAAGGGGAAGGCAGTCCTCCGTGCTCTTGGAGCAGCCTAAACAGAGAAGGGCATCTGAAGATTCTTCCCAGTTCCGCTTATCTACACGTTGCTAGGTAAATTTTAAAATATTCATCAAAAGTGCGTTTGGATATTTACTGGCAGAGGAACAGCATCCCAGGCTCTTAGATATTTCATTGTCGCCATCTCAGAAACCTCACCTGCCTGGCAGATTGCTTTGCTTCGAGTGAAAAAAAAAATAGTGCTATCTATTTTAGGCATCATGATCCTTAATTTCTTAATCTTCTGTTCTCGAGCTCTATAAGAAATCCATTCCGTGCTGTACATACGCATTAAGAAGCACACAAAAGTCATCCTTTCCTTTCTCCTCAAAATATTACTCTTTTTATTCTGTATTCAAAAGGCTTTTAAACCAGTTCTCTAAGCCAACTTTCTAATGCACACACCATAGAACAAGAGGATCTATTTTTTTTTCTGCTTGCAGTAACTGGTACAATGTGTGGTACAGTCATTTACCCACCCTTGTCTTAGATGGAGTCATGCATGCAACCGAAGTGTATGTCCCTCCAATATACAAACCCCTATGGCTGTGAACTCTGGATGAATGCTACCAGGAAGTGGGCAGTGACTAAAACCTTCACGAATAGCATTAGTGCATTTATTAAAAAGTCTTCAGGAAGAATCACCACCTAGTTTACAATGTGAGCACATGGTGCGATGCCACCATCTATGAACAAGATGGTAGGCCCTCACCAATCAGAAAGTCTATTCACATCTTCATCTTGGAGGCTGGGTCACCTGAAGGTATAGGAAGTGAGCTCTATCATTTATAAGCTAACTAGATTATGGTGCCTGGTTTCAACTGGTGGAATGAACAAAAAAAAAAAAAAGTATTTTCTGACCTGTGGTAAGGCCTGTTCTAGAACAATGGGGATGAAAATACAGTGTTTACAGAATCCTTCCACTTCTCACCAGGGGCCACCTAATAGTCTCTCTCACTTGATTTCTTCAAACATTGGGGTGATTGATCTGGAGATGCATTTTAAACACCAGAGCCCTGGTCCTACCTCCTAGAAGTGGCTATTCAACAGGTTTGGAGCAGAGCTCTGTGTCTGGAGTCACATGGAGTCTCCACACAATGCGGATGAAATCAATGACTTCTTTGACAGGCACAGGGTCTGTCCTTCCTGTCTTTGTCCGTTTGCTGTAGGATTGTTGGTTGGTTTTACAATAGGCAGCTATATCTAGAGGTCAGCCAATGGTGAATAAAATTAAAAGGGGACATCAGGACATGAGCAAAGGTTTCTCTGGTCCCCTGTTTTATTGGCTTTGTTCTTTCCTATGCTCAGGTTTCTTTTCTCTGCCTCACTTAAACTGTATTTACAACTCTCTGGCTGGTTCTGGGAGCATCAGCTTTCAAACATTCTTCATGGAGACATGGTTCTCTGTCCCACCACCTATTTCAGCTTTGAAAATGAACCCTGGTGACTACAGACTTCGAACAATTTGGAGGAAAGATGTGTGAACCAAATTCCAGTTTGAGACTGTGCAAGGCTTTTCTCCTTCTTTCCCTCCAGCTTGATAGGAACTGGTCACTTGAGGGGACATTGAGGTTTTGACTACAGGACTATGTTATCCCCTACAGGGGATAAGATATTTACATAGTGTTGCCAATGCAATTCCAGTAGGTTGAGGTAAAAACAAATGCTTAAGGCATTTCAAAATTGTTTCCAAAGCCGAGTCCATTGTGCTGTACTTCTGTCCCTCCATCATCTTTACCAAGATGCAGAAGCAGCAAGAGCAACTTCCCAGATAACCCAGTGCTTGGGTTTGGGGCGGGTGTGAGGCACATGAGGCTGCAATGAAAGGGCTGAAAAGGGGGTTGGGGATTTAGCTCAGTGGTAGAGCGCTTGCCTAGGAAGCGAAAGGCCCTGGGTTCGGTCCCCAGCTCTGAAAAAAAGAACCAAAAAAAAAAAAAGAAAGGGCTGAAAAGAACAGGCTAGCTGGGTGCTAATCACAGCTCCTTTACACACCCTTGTTCATTTCAGCCTCACTGTCTTCTGAAGCACACGAGGGAGCAGAAAGGATTGGACCAAGGGGCTTTCTGCAAGTCTGACATCAAAATAAGCTTCAGACCGGAGACTTTACCAACTGCAAACGTGGTTCAGCCTCATCGGAAACTCACCTCTGCCCTGCAGAATTCTAGAAACCATTAAACGAGAACAAGTTTAATATTGATGCTTAGAAAACTAATAAATGAAAGTAAGCACCTAGAAATGATAGATGATTATAAATTTGTACAGTCATCTTAAGAATGATGGTGTTTTGCTGTCCCCTTCATTATTAATGAACAAGACGGGCACATTTAAAGCCAACGATGGTAAGTAGCAAGAAGATAAATATTTCACATTTACATTCAAGACCTTCTCTCTATAAAGAAAAACTTTATCTTATAAATATCTCATGTTATTTATTCAATTACTTCACTGTATTCTGTTCTTTCAAATTCTGCGGGGAAAAGAACTTGCCCCCCCCTCTTTGTACTTGAAACTCAGGGTCATTCTTTATTTTGCACTAAATAATTATTATAAAACATTTTCCTTTTTCCCTCACAGATTTTAATACTCAAAACAGACCACGTCTCATATTTTAGAAAAGTGATCATTTGCTCAACTCCAAAAGTGTGGGAGAGCACAGGACTCGGGCAGACAATAATACCTTTCTGCTATGCCAGTTCTAATCATTCCTCATCCATATTGCTCTCCAGTTCTCAAGGAATAATATCCCCTCACCAACAATTCAACCAGACATTCTTATTGCAATGCACCAAACACAACCAGCACATGTTCTGTGTTGATTAGCTGGTTAAAATGTGTCATGGTCTGCTTGGTATATGATAAAATGCTCATTTATATGAAGCAGAAACTTGTTGCTTACAATTCTAGTAGCTGAGCAGTTGAAGATCAAGGAAATGCAGTGCCTGACCAGGATACCTTTCTTGTCCCACAGCTGGTAGCTTTGTGCTGCCTTCTTACAAGGCAGATATAAGAGGGAATGAAGCTCCCTCAGGCCTCTGTCATAGGAGTGCTGAACCTATTAACATTCACTAGAGCAAGGATATTGCATTCAGACTACAGCCCCACTCTTTAAACAGCTCTAAAGAAAAAGAGAATGTGATAAATTGTATGTAAATTAACCTCAACTATAAAAAATTCTTTAACATATCTCATTTGATCCCATCAATCTAGCTAGTAGCCCATTTTGTAGATTAAGATTCCAGAGAAGCTCAGAGCCATGAAAGAGAAGTGGGAATTCTTATGACTTTCTGGCTACAACCTTCATCTTGTCTATTATCTAGTGAAAGCAAGGTACACAGGGTGCCAGACACTGACAGCTCTCAGTGCCTTTACTGGGTTGCCACCCTGTAGCTATGTGACCTTGGGAAAGGTGACTCCCCTAAATCTCAAAGACTTTTGCTATTAATATCAGGGCTGCCTTTCCAGGTCCTTGGATGGTTTGACAAAATATTGGTGTTAGCCATTCTTGTTCTGATGCCTGTCTTAAGCATGCAGAGGGAGATACTTTATAATAAAAGAGCTCAGTGCAACCTCCTCTTAAAAATAGGGCCAATCATCAAGAAAAGTCAACCCATATGCTTAGGAAGACACAACAAAATGGGTCACTTTGGCTTGGAGAGATGCTCAGTGAATGAGAGGGCTTGCTATGTGGGTAAAAGGATTTGAGCTCAAATCTCCAGTGCCTACTCAAAAGCCAGGCATGGATGCATGTGCTTGTGACCCCAGAATTGGAAGGTGGAGACAGGTGAATCTTGGGTGTTCCCTGGCCATCCAGCCTAGCTTCACCAGGGAGACCTTGTCTCAAAACCTACGGGGGAAAGTCACAGAGAAAGACACTCAGCATCCTTCTCTGGCCACCACACAGGTGCACAGATGTGTATATGTCCTGACCACCCCCTCCCACTCACACACACAGGCATGCACGCATGCACAAGAGAAACTTGTTGTTTGATATCAGCAGCCCTGATCCAATACTCCTTGTAATGGTTGGGTCTTTATTCCAAGGGTCTTACAGAAGCAGGCCTTCCTTGGACAACAAAGTTTAGAAAATGGCCCTCCACCACCTTTGCTATTTGAGACCTACATAAAGAAGCTCCCAGTTTTGCTTTATTACTGAACAGTGACGTTTTCCATGGGTATTTTATGGACTTCTGCAGCTTGATGTTCTAAGAAGTCTGACAAAACTGTGATCCTATGCTTCTCCTTCCCAAATTTCAGTGACCTAACCTGGATAACAGACATCACTCTTTGCCAACAGAACTGCTTCGTGCACTTGGCAGTCTGTGTTCCCGGCTTCCTTCCTTCCTTACTGTTGCTGCCCAGACCCCCCAGCACATGGGATTCCTCCAAGAAGGGCTTGCATGGAATCCAATTCAAAGACACATAATTGGCAGTTTTGTCATCTTTCAAAGGCCTTTTCAGCAGCCATGATGCCGCTGTCAGACTTGCTTTGATTCTCCCAAAGCATCGCCTCACCTCCCAAACTGTTGCTAGGATATGGTGGGTATCACAACTCCTGAATACACAGGCAGAAAAAAGATTTTCCTCCTCCTTATAAATACCATCCCAATTCTTGCCCTGTTTCTCCTCGAGACTGAAACAGAGGACAAAGAATGGGACCGCCAGGAAGAAATATTCAAAAATAATCAGAAAACCAGAGGACCCAGTGCCTGACTGGGAATGGAGATGGGAGAAGCCCTGTGAGAAAAACCTCTTGCTGGGAACAGTAGCTAGGTGACTGCTGTGTGGTTACGGTACGGAACCAGAAAGGACGATTATGCATCATCAGAGGAAGGTATTTACATTAAACCAACCAGATACAAAATTGCCCCTTCCTTCCCTATCTAAAGCCAGTGCATCAGAAATAACCCAGACTGTACTGAGAATCGTGAAGTCGCATTAGTATCTAACTCTGGCAGCTGGAAAACGAGACATTTAAGAGTTAACCAGTGGAGTCCTTTTGAAATCTATCCATAAGGCTTTGATCTTATGCACTTTAAAAGGTGGAGGCCAACTCCCTTTCGTGTGTATCTTATTTTGTGATTGATTCACTTGTAGCTAATAGAACGGCAAGTGTCAGAACACTGGCATGAGACTAGGAAACATCTCCCTTCTCACATTCTCCTCTGTATCATCCTCGGAGGAAAGCCAGGCCATAAAGGCATTGGAACAGGCCTATGGAGAATCTTACAATGGGAAGGACTGAGGCTCCAAATAATAGCCAGTAAGGATCTAGCCCCTGGCTACATAAGCCACTCAATAAGGTGATTTCTAAAAACAACAGAAGCCCCAGATAGTGACTTAACTACAGCCTCAGGAATGGCCCTACCAAGAATACCTGGCCCACCTCCTCCCAGATTCCTAATTTAATGGAACCTTATGATAATGAATGCATGTTGCTCTGAGCCGCCCAGTCTTAGGTCTCTTGTTTTGAAGTAGTAGATACCTAACATACTTACTTTGATCCAGTAACATATTAGTTTGCCTCACTGTTCATAAAGCTACCAAATAAATTAGGGCTGGGACTAGATAGAGTTAAGCGTTAGAAAGGAGAAGAGTCTGATATTTTAAATATTCTTTTATAATTAATTCATGTTGACAGAGAAGACAAACCAAAATGGGACACAGTAGGAATTCTTATGGCACTAAATCCAGCAGGGCCCAGCAGGAAATTGGAAGACTCGGGACTTCTATCTTCTCCCTGTCACCTGGCTCTCAGTCATCACAAGCCTACCTTCTGCTTTCAAAAGATGAGAGGAGCCTAAGCCTAATAGAGCAAGGCAGCAAGCATGGGAGGCTGTTCAGGTACTAAATGGGAGCAAGAGAAAGAACACCCATAGCCGAGGAAGTCTCCCATACAACTATCCTAAGGCAGGAGGACTCAGTGCAAACCCTCGGGTCTCATGAAGATCCTCTGTGTCACATGCCACAAGGCTAGGCCATTACACAAGTCAATGTGGCTACATCATGGTCTCACAGCAATCATTCTTAATGCTGACGCCAGAGGACCTGCAGAAAATACAAATCACTCACCCCCATCCTAGAACTTCTGGAATTAGAATCTGTGGGAGTGAGGCTTAGTGCTACACTTGAGAAATACTAACCTCAGAGTCAGGAAGTCAGAGTCTGAAGGTGTTAGATTGGTGGTTTGGGTCCCATTACTCCCTCACTGGCCTCAGATTCCCCACTTACAAAGCAGGCTTAAATGCAATTCAACACTTGCTCCCAAGACGGAGAAATAATGGGTTGAACAGTGCCCATTCATCAGAAGAAAGGTGCCACATAACACAAGATTTGCAGGCACTTTGATTCTGAACATAATTGATTTTAGTCCTCTTTAAGTTGCTGAGATATTTGCTTGCCTTTGGGAAACACACACACACACACACACACACACACACATTCTGAAATGAAGCTGCTCATTGACTATTTACTACCAGGGCAAACCATAGAACGAGATGACTTCCAAAGATATTTTTTCTGGAGATGACTTTTAAGACAACAGTAGTTACTTTGGTTGGTTGTTTGGCTGGTTGGTTAGCTGGTTAGTTGGCTGTTTGGTTGGCTGGTTGTTTGCTTGGTTGGTTGGCTGGCTGGCTCGATGACTAGCTCGCTGGCTGCTTGGTTGGTTGGTTGGTTGGTTGGTTGGTTGGTCAATTGATCATTGGTTGGTTGGTTGGTTGGTTGGTTGGTTGGTTGGTTGGTTGATTGGTTGGTTGGTTGATTGGTTGGTTGATTGGTTGTTTAGCTGGTTAGCTGGCCAGTTGACTGGCTGGCTGTTTTTGGGGGATGGTGCATAGTTAATAGAGAAAATCAGAGGCCCATGTCCATGGTTTGCTGTATCTTGGTCATCATCTTGAAAACTGGAGTGATATTCTGACAGCATTTCACTCTTATCACAGAAGCTCATATGCAAATCATAGGCAAGAAGCCACTAATAGCAGCAAGTAGATGTTTCCAAAAGCATTCCCAGTTTATAGTTATTCATAGCAGACACACACAGGAAGGAAGTACACTAATATGTTGATTATGGCTATTGCTGGATGTTAGGCTCTCTTGCAATTCAACACTTTTCTTTTTATAGTTTTATGGTGTTTCCACTTGTTTTTTCCATAATGGTCATGTAATATGCTTAATCAGAAAATAATATGTTAGGGTTTCTTTTAAAACAAACAGGAAAAGGGGCTGGAGGGATAGTGCCAGATCCCAAATCCAGCTGGATCTAAGCAAGCTGAGCTGTAGAGTGTAAGGATGATCATAATACATGACATATTTGAAAGCCAGAGACACTGCTGGAGATGAGACCTGAGATACAGAAGAACCAAATAGATGTTTTTCATGTCTTCTGTCATTCATATTCCTTACTTATACATCTCTGACTGAACTCATTGGACCAGGCACGACCTGAAAAGGGCCAGGAGTCAGTCTAAGGACAAACTGGGAAGTGATTGGTATTACTGGTCAGAGCTTTCCGTTTGGTCTTTCACGGTTTAGGAGCAGGGGTGGGAGGGACAGATGGAGGGAAGAAAGAGAGGGAGGGAGGAAGAGAGGGAGGGAGGGAAGGAAAGAGGTACCATTGTAACAGGGTGCTGGTGGTTCCCTGACAAGAAGTAGGAAAGACAAAAGACCAAGCTGTGAATAAAGGGAAAGTAACAGTTTATACATTCAGGATGGGAGAAGCCTGAATCTGGAAGTCTGGCTAGCCGACGCTGGCTTGGATATTTTATAGGGCTCCTGGGTTTCCCCTCCAGCTTTCCCTTGTCTAGATACCTGACATCTTGCCTTCCCACCATTTTCCTCCTAATGTTTTCTGGAAACAGAAAGCAGCTTTCTCCGAAAGCCTGCCCTCACATCCTCACATTCCTTGTTTGCCTCTGTCGCTCCATATCTGCTCCACTCAATAGCAAAGAGAATGGAATTAAAACATACAACCCAGCTAGATTACAGAAAGGCCATAAATCCTCAGAACCAGAAGTGGGATGACATAGTTTAATATTTCACAAAATAAGCATTACGGTGCTCTGGGGACATTTATACACAGGTTTAGATGTCCAAGCCTTTTCCTACACGTTATGAATGTCTACCATTTATGCATCAGACTCCACCATTTACTTACAAAAAGCAGAAGGTATGTAAGGCCACGCTGTCTAAGTTGTCATTACTTCATTTACCGTCTTCGCATATTGTATAATCAGGCAGAATTCTGAAACACAGCAAATCTATTATTATTGCAAAAATAATATACTTTAAAAAGAGGCAATTTAATACCCTGCTAGCTGGAAATGGGCAGCGAGTTTGTGGTTATTCCAAGTCTGAAAAACAGGAGTATCCCCTATTCCTCCATCACCTGCTCCTGTGCTACATTTTCAGAAACATCAGACTGTGATATGTTCTATAATCTACACGACCGTCTGTGTGAGCTATCTGGGTCCCATTTTTGTGGGTCCCTCCCTCTTTACTTGTGTCCCCCATTCATTTATTAGAATGTTTAAAACTGCAGCCTTTACTAAAAGCCCATCCACAAATACAATAAAAATTTCATTAAAATATTTAAAACCCAGAACAGCAGCAATAACATCAAAACGAAATGCTAGCAGCCTGCAATAGGAACTCTCAAGGGGCCCTTCTACCATGTAGCCCTGTTGAAAGAGGCAGCATTTCACACTTTGTCCTAAAAGTTATTAGGCCCGGCCTCCAAAAGGGCAGACCACATGAGCCAAGCTTGACAACATCTTAAAGTGTCCAAAGAAAATGTCTGAAAGCCACTTGGTCTCTTCTTTGTATTCTTTTCCTGTCATCTATACTTAGATATACAATAGATAATGGCAGAATTACCTCATGGAACTGAGCAGGCTTTGAACTCTGAACCTCAGAAAGCCCAGAAAGGGCAGCGGCAAACCCCAAGGGCAGAGTGACAGCTTAGCCTCAACAGACAGAGGTTCCTGTGTACACCACCATCTAACAACTGTTCAGGAATTAAGTACCTACTGTAAGCCAGACATACTTGTGCTCCCCAAACTGAACTCGGGAAACCAACCAATAATAAAGGGTTCCTTGCATAGAGCTGAGTTTGGGGAATAAGGAATCATCAGCCTTGAGGCCTGACAGTAGACTAAGTGGGCCCATGGGCCCTAAGAATGAAGTTAAACCTCATCTAGAATTTTGTCTATAAGAGTCTCCCCCACCTGAGCCCTTTTCCAGACAATTTTAGAATCTTCTAAAATCTCTTTAATAGGGGCAGAGTTCCAAAGCTGGCAATAAAAACTTCAAACAGCAAACACACCTGGGGCAGGTAATAACGCTAATTTGCTTTTGTACAAGGCCTACATAGCCACTTTCCTGAGACTAGTTTCCATAAGATGGAGGGCTGACTGGCCATAAGGGAGAGCTTTAGCACAAGAAGCTGTATACCTGAAAAGGAGTTGTCCTGCGGAGGAAAGGAAAAATCAGCCAGGAAGGATGTCTGAAGTAACTCCTCCATGGTTCATCCCAGGAAAGAACTTTGGGGGTTTTACCATCACATCCATCCCCTGTACACAAAGGCATCATGGTTCTATTTAGGGACAACACTCCGCCACGGCTTTGCTCTGCTCCCCTGGAGGATAGGCAGAAACAGATGTCAGAGCCTGGACTGATGATCTCATGAGTGTAGCAGGCTGGGAAAGAGTCATGCCAACGTGAAGCACAGGAGCTGTGCAGAGAAGGAGTCACATTCTGTAGAGAAGGACAGACAAGCCCACATTCCCTTAGGTTCCTTACTTGTTTCAAAGATCCTGTTTTGTTTTGGAATTGGTGATCTCATCGCACTTGCTAGTCGTGCTACGATGTCGGTTTCCCCACAACAAACAAGTACCCTTTACATCGAATAGCCAGCCCTGAAATGCAGATGCTATGACTGGGTTTTTACTGTGGTATTTTTACCCCTTTGAGAATTTTATAATGCAAACATGGTGTTTAAAAATGCAAAAATTATGTTCAGCTCTTACTCCCCCTGGATCCTCCCAATATCCCCCAATAGCTTCACGTCCTCGCGTCTCATCACTGGTTGACTATGCTGTAGTAGATAACTTCACACCCAGCCATGTAGTATTGCATTTTTAAGAGACTAAGCATAATTACACGACTCGTCCAGCTCACCAGGTTGAACTCAGATCTGCTTTGGACTTGAAATGACAGAGACTGTGAAGACTTTCAGAATACAAACCTACCTGCATTTCAGTCCAGTCAAAAGTAGCTTTTGTTAGCATCACAGAGTCCTCAGGGGAGAACAGCAATTCACCATGGATCTGTCCCTCATGTTGTACCCACCCACATGCTCCTTTGTTACTTCTCCTTACTCCCTGATATTGCTTTCTTTCCCTTCTTGGTACTGGTGCTTCACCCCTTGTACACATGGCTGACTGACCTCAAACACAACTGGTTTTTTTTCTAACAAAACGACTTGAAAAATGTTTCCTAATCAGAATTTCTCAACTGAACCCCAGTTCAGGAATATTTCCCTGATTCTTCTAAGAATAGACCAGGTTATTATAAGTAGCAGAGAAGAAATAATGGCTTTGTTATTTGTAAATGATGTCTAATCCAGGAGTTGTAATGCATCAAACTTGCATGAGATAATATGCAACTTCAATTAAAAAATCAGAAAGAGAAACAACACATTAAAGAATAAACCCAAATAGTAATTCATCAACTTTTTGCCATTCATACAACTGTGCTATTGCTTTTTCTCTATAAATGTTATCTTTTTTACCTTAAAAAAATCCATATCACTAATTAGATAACAAGTATATTTATAACTACATCTAAACAATAAAGCCATACTGGTAACTACCTAAGCCAATCTCCTTTTGCAATCAGGAAAAGAAAAAGTGGGAAAAGCTTTAAAAAGAGAGTATTTTGTCTCCATCAAATCAATTCCCTCCAGGCTCAGAGAACCCTGAAAAAGCAGAGTGTAATTGTCAGAGGGGTTGGAGGACATAAGGAAACAAGGCCTTCAAAACACAGCAAGACCAACACCCTGGCAGCAGGCTCAGGCCCTACACTGTGTCTGCACCAGAAGGGGTCCTAGAGCTAAAAGAAGATACATGCTCCCATTCCTAATCTACAAGCTATCTCCAATTGATAGCTACTTGCAAATAAAAAAGTTTATTTAATCCAAGGGAGTCTCACTGGGGAAACAAACTACTCTTAAGGTACCCATATCCAGCAGTGGATGACCAAAAGAAACCAAACTCAAGGGCACCTTTGAAGGTTCCTTGGTTCTTTTTATTTGCTCATTGATTTTTATTTTTGTTTGCTTGTGTTGTTTTGTCTTATTTTTAAACTTATAGGTCCTAATGCTATGGCTTCTGTTTTTGTATTTTTATGGGACTCATGTGTGTGTGTCATTGTGTCTCTATGTGTTTCTTCTGATTTTTCATGGTGCTTTTCCTTCTGTTTGTTTGTTTTGTCCCATAACAATTGGCTTGATTTTGTTTTATCTTATTGTATTTTATCATTATCCCTTAGACACTTATTTGGTTTTTTTAAGAAGAAATGCAAAGGGGCTGAATCCAGATGGGAGGGGAGGTGGGGAGAATTTGGAAGAGCTAGGGAAGGTAATGTCATAATTAAAACATACTGAATGAAAAAAATATATCTTTGATAAAATACAATTTTATAAAAAAATGAACACAGAACATTGCAACCTCTAGAAAAGAACATAAGGAACATTTGTGAAGATGTTAGGGTAGGTAACAGAGTACCAGTAGACTGGTTTCATAAAAGTTAGGGTCTCAGCCCTATCTAATAGCATCCTAAATTGCAAAAGCTTCTTCTTTTACATGGAAACCCCTGTTTTAAAGAAAAACATTATCAATTGTTTAATGAGTACAATAATTGTTATTGCTTGTACTTGAAATGGCAAGATATGTTTAAACATGGTTTAAACTGCAATTTTTGTTTCTTAGGATTCAATACTTTACAATAAGGAAGATGCCCCCAAAAGTTAGCTCCATCTGCTTCTTTAGAAGCTACACAAGAAGTTGGAGACATCGCCCAACAGGAAAGAACATTCAGTGCTCTTGTAGAGGACTCGCATTAAATTTCTAGCACCTACATGGCAGCCATTAGTAACCCCAACTCTAGGATATCCAACACCGTCTTCTAGCATTTGGTGGCACTGCATATCTGTTGTGCAAACACACGTGCACTTATGTGCATAAGATAAGAAAATTAACAAAATCTGTGTTATATGCAATACATTTAAAGTCTCTAGGCCACAGGAAATGTAGAGTGTTTGCCTAGACAAAAATCCAGTTCCACAGTAAAGAATCCATCAAGTGGCAAGAAAAAACCTTCCTAAGCAAAGAAAGAAATATATTCTACAATCACAGATTTGAAGATCTAGCTCATCCATCTTTGATGACATGGATCATTTGCTTGATTCTTACTATTAATTCAAATCTAAATTTCTGTCTCCACAGGGGTGTGTTTTCCTGCTTATGTTTGAATCTCATTATATAATCATCTCTATAAAGTGATTCCCTCATTGTTGTGAAAATCATCAAGGTCCACTTAGCATTATTGTAGCAAGATAGCTGTTGTTAGCTTCTTAACTTTACCATGCTCTGGAAATCAGTCCATTTTATTACTAAACAGTTACACAGATTTTGGGCTGAAGAAAGAGAGAGAGAGAGAGAGAGAGAGAGAGAGAGAGAGAGAGAGAGAGAATGAATGATGGTCAAAAGCAGTTGCTATTCTTGCAGAGAACCCAGCCAGGTCTAGTTCTTAGCATCCACAAGGCAATTCACCTATCTGTAACTCCAGTTTGAGGGGATTCTATGTCAGTGCCCTCTTCTGGCCTGCACAGATACCAGGCATGTACATGATATAAGAGTGTACATGCAGGCAAAACTCATAGACATAAAATAATATTTACAAAGAAAAATAGAGATAATTAGAATAGAGGGAAACAAGAAAAGTCAATAGGGAAAGACAAACTGACTCAATCCCTACAACTCTTCCCGCAATAACTAACTAATGAGGACAAAAGCATGAAATGGGTGTATTCCAGCAACAATGGTGACAGGCTAATGCCAGACAGCTGCAAATGATTTTCTCGTTTCTTTTACAGTTTTCTTTGTTAAAATATTTGGAGCATTGTTTCACTCCTTATGCCAAGCATCCAGAAATAATTTAAGTTCACTTTATAGCCCAATGTCTCCAAGGCCAAAGAGCCGGAGCCTTTTTGAAGTCTCCACATTAACAGGGTACACATGCGTAAATAAGAAAAGCCAGCTCCACAGCTTGGAGGTGTGGAGGCCTGGATCTCACTCCCACAGTGGGTGAAAAGTCCCCAACTTGATTAACTTTCATAGCCTATAAAATGCTTTGAGTTCCTCTAAGCAAGATTATTAATACAAAGTCCTATTATTTACTAAGTTTGGTTACTTCATTGTGCTTCTTGGGACAATAAATTTTGTTCTGGCTTGCATCAATCCACCTGCAAGGCTGTAGTGACAGTCTGTCCAACAATTCCAATAGGCATGATCTCTCGGACAACAAAGAAAGTAAAAATACTCTCATTAGCTAGAAAGAGGTGAATGTGTATGCTCTCCACCCCCGGTGACCCGGAAGTAGTCCTACTAGGCCACACCCAAATCCAACCAAATGTTACTGTTTCTTTCAGGTGGCACCTTTGGCAAACCTTTATTAACTATTCCTACTGCAAAAGCAAATGCACCCAAGAAACTACTCATACATTCTCAGTTTGTTTTCTCAGTAATTTAGCTGAACTCCCATGTTTAAATTATTGGAGATTGTGAATTTCTTACATTTAATATAAGCTATCATAATCCACAATTTATTTGCCAACGAAGTAAGAAATATTTACTTGTACCTCATAATAATTACAAAAAGAGAACTTCACACACGTGCAGTTCTGCAGGCAAGGAACATGGAATGCCAAACGTATCCAAAGGATTGGGAATTGAAGTAAAAAGAAAAAAAAATCAGGCATATGCACACTTAAGACATGATTAATAACACAGAGCTGATGGTTGCTTCTCATCGAATGAATTAAGTCAGACATTATATTAATTACAAGTAAATGTCCCAGCAGGAGGCCAGAGGAACAAGAGAAATTGAGAAATGGATCATCAACGCCAAATTGAGACTAAATTGGTGGTCCAGGTTCATTAAAACCACCTGGAGAGCTTTAAAATGATGCTGACGCCAGGGTCGAACCCCAGACCAATTGGATTAGAATCCCAGGAAGTTGATGCCCAGGCATAGTACTTTACAGACTCCTGGGGAAATTCAAAAGTGCAGCAGGAGTTGGAAAACCAATAGGCAGGACAACCAATGGGTGGGACTTAGAACACACTGTGAAAGAACAACTACCAGATCCTACCTTGTGGCCTTTGGGACCAGTGAGCCAATGCAAAGCGGAGTCAGGAGGTTCTGATAAGAGAGTTTGGAGGAAGTAAAGGGTCCAAATATGCAGGCCATAAAGTCCAGAACCACAGCACGACTGGTTATTCCTTTCATGGATTTAGCCATGCTGGGCTAATCTCTTTACAGTCATTAGAGATTTTTAATATTTAATTCTTTTATTTAAAATATTTATTGCACTTCTAGAATCTTCCCTCATCTACACTAAATCTCTCACACTTCAACCATTCCACACAAGAATCTGAAGCCTTCTTAAAATTCAAAGCTCAGAAAACCTTCATCCATAGGATGTGATCTCCTTAGGCTAGGAGAGCATTTTCTCCTTCAGTCTTGGTGCTGGCCAAGGCCTGGAGGCAGCCAAGGGCCTTCCTGTTTTCTATGCAGGTCACATTACTACATGCAGTTGAAGTTTTTTGTCAACAACGCTGCTAAATTTAGGTGGAGTTTTTTGTGTGGCTTTGTTTTCATTTGTTTGGCTTTTATAAACTGAATAGTAATTCTATGCATGTACATGTTTTAACTGTACGGACTTCATATTCATCCCTGTTCTATTTTAGTATATTTGTTTTGGCCCGCTCTCCAGCCTTCTTCCTTGAAAGTTAATTATGTTTGATTAACATGATCTGAATGTGTCTGTTTCCAAGTGCCAAAGTGAAGTGTTCATTAGCCCTTCGGTGTGATGCACAAATTACTCCACCAAACAGCAAGAAACCAATTTGGACCCTTGGGAACAATTTAACTCAATTCCAAGATGCTTCTGTGCCACTTCCCCGGTATTCCTCCTACCTAAACAATTTACATGAAGGAAAGGCAGCATGAAATTGATGATCTAAACAAAGAAGAAAGGCAGTTTTGAGCCCAGACTTTTCTATCATCATTGCATGAGCCTGGATCATTCCACATAGTCTTTACTTTAGAAAAGTCCATTGCAAGAGACAACATTCATCTCCAATCTCTTTCTGCCCCTTTGGTCTGCACCACCATAAACCGATTTATTTCATCCCAAGATCAGAAGTGGTGACCTATTTTCCATTAGAAGCATCTTTGCAGTTGAACGGAGGAAGGTAATCATATTTAGAAAATGGGAGAGGAAGACAGAGTCTCCTATTATCATTCTTCTCCAAAGAGCAACCTTCACCTTTACCTGGACTTAGCTGTGGCCAGGGCTCCATTTCCTGCCTGTAAGTCAGAAATTATATTGACCCAGTTCCTTCAGCACAACTCATAAGAAGCTGTTGACTATAACGTGCTGTCAAATATAACATGTCCCATAAGTGCTTTGTGTTCGGTAAGAGGCCAAGACAGTCACTCATTTCTAAAGTTTAGGTACTATATGCCAAAGGTTTGCATCTCAGTTACGGCTAGGAGAATTCCATGTGCTTATAAGATTGTCAATTTTAGTTGCCCGGTTACCTTAAATGAGTTAAATAATCAAATGAGAGTTTGTTTTGCTGCTGATAATTCTCTATGTTTTCTCTCTGAGCCATAACTGTTCTTGAGACAGCAAAAGGTGACTCTGGACATTCAGACAATGGAGACAAAAGACAGCTTCAAATTCCAACAGGAATTGTGATGGTGGAACTGAAAAGTCACGTGGTACCAGCCACTTCACATTCATATTCTGCAGCTTCTAGAAGTGTTCAGCATACTTAATTTTCTCCCATTGCTGATATTAATAATGATAGCACTTAGCATTTCTAAAACACTTTTCGTCTTCAAAGCACTATATGAACATTACCTAATTAACTAACATTAACTAATTATAATTAAACTTGCCCTGGGCTTAGAAATCAGGAGAATTTGAAGAAGGGAGGGGAAAGGGAAGACAGGAAAGAAAAAAAAAAAAACACTTTCTAGACAGACAGGTTCCCCAAGTTTCAGACTGAATTTTTATTCAAATTATCACAGATTTTTAAACAGTCCTTGAGATAACCTAATAGGCCTCCCCTGCTTCCCAATGGTTAAATATTGATGAGAATGATGGTAAATGGTCTCCAAAAAAAGAAAATTATCATTTTTTATACCAACCTGAATTAATAGAAGAATTTAAATGTCACTTAAAAGTATTTCTCTGAAGCAACATGCTCTACCACATTGAGTCAAAGAAATCTCTTCCCCTAGAATGGCTTCCTCAATGTGTGTATGTGTATGCGCAGTACACACACACACACACACACACAAACACACACACACACACACACACACACACACACACACACACACACACACAAAAACCACGCAGGCAAAGGTACATGAACACGCCCTGCTCTGTGGAGTCAGAATCCCTACTCCCAAGCTCTAAATGCAATGACCTCAGTGTCCTAACTCTTGAAGTCTGTTTCAGACACTTTAATATATTTTTTGAATTTCCTTTTTATTAACCTTAGCGAAATTTTTCAGTAATATGTCCCAGGATCAAATCAAACATCCTGTTTCCTTAATTCCTAGATAGAAAAGCCATATAACCAAATGAGTCTATTTGGATGCGTACATTCTGGACACTTCCCTACATTTGTACTTGACGCAAGGCGGGTGGGGAAACAGGGCTTGAGGTCTCTTAAAAGTTCCCTGTTGTTTTCCTTCTCAAAACATCCAGATGAAGTACGTGGCCGCGCTTGAGTGGAAGCCGGCTACGGCTTTGTTCTAGTCAGAACTTGCTGAAGCTCTCTCCTCAAGCTTAGTGTGCTGCGAGTTCTGTATCACAGAATAACTTACCATTACCACTTCGCTCCTCTTCAAAGGTCAGTGCTTAACAGGATGGATGTGAAAAACATGGCAAAAAAAAAAAAAAAGGCCTAATTTAGCTGGGTTTGGGTTTTCGTTTTATTTCACACTGCTTTCTTGCAGTAGTGAAATCACCCTGTTTCCAACAATAAAGCCGACCTGTGGAATGTGGCAGAGAAATCATTATAACACGACTGAATCCTTACAGGTTTGCTTGCTGTCAAAACCTCCATGTTTGAAATGGATGTAATCTTCACTTCGAGGCGAGTCTCAGAGAAGAACAGGTATACCTCAGCTAACAGTCAGAAGCCTCTTATCAATCAACTAAGATAAGGACCTGTATCACTTATCTCTGCTCAATTGGAACTTTTTATTATGCTCCTCCAATCGCAATCTAACAAGAGCCTTCAGGCCCTACTGTCCTCTGGTCACCTCTACCTTCTGTCTCGCCATAAGGCTCCCAAGAAGACATGCCTCAATTTTCTCTGCAGAAGCCTGAATTATATGCCAGAGATCATAGAAGACTGGGCATGAATGGGAGCTAGAATGACCATCTAAATACCCCATAAGAGACCACAGCAAGTCATGTGTCACTACCAGAGTTTGGGTTTCTCAGAGAGAATCATTAGGGAATCATTTTATACTCCACACACAAACATGTTTGAGTTCTTTGATCTCTTAAGAAAAATATCTCTCAATCTGAGTATTTTTGTTGTTATTGTTGCTTTGGTGTCTGTCTGTCTGTCTGTCTGTCTGTGTCTATGTGTGTATATCTGTTTATATCTGTAATTCTGTGTGTGTCTGTGTATATCTAATTCTCTGTGTGTGTGTGAGAGTGTGTGTGAGTGAGTGTGTGTGTGTGTGTGTGTGTGTGTGTGTGTGTGTGTGTGTGTGATGGTTTTATCAGCAGAGTTAATTCAAGGCTTGGAAAGTGTCCAATATCAAAGAAAGCTGTGGATTATAAAGAACTCAACATATCAGGTTCTAAGGAGGAGCCCTGGGGCATCCCCAAACCCAGCCATCACAGATCTCCTCAAGAAATGTGAGACAAATATGAGGAACCACAAAAAAAAAATCAAAAGAAAACATGATTTTGAAGAAAGATATTTAAAATCCCCTCTCTAGAAAGCTAATGGCATGTGCCATTTTTATTTGATGGCCTGAGGCAAAGTCACCTAACAGTGCTTAATGTTCACAGGACTGGGTCTTTATTTCTTACTTGCTCCCAGGGAAGTCAAGTGACACCTTATGGCATCTATGGAAACTTGATTGCCAGTGTGTACAGATTTTAGGGTTTGCTCCCCTCCTCTAAGCCTTCAGAGAGATTTACTCCACAGGGTGAAACTTCATTTCTGAACCCTTCCTATTTGTCTTTCAAAATTTTAGTTTCCAGTGATATAAAGTCAGCCCAAACAACAGACTGCTTTCCACAATGAGATTATCCTCATGTACTCGTAAAGAAAAAAAGAAAAAAGAAATATACTAAACACCATGAGCACTGAGCCTCAGAATATAACAAATGACACAGATTTGTATGTGATGGTAATGCAATCACAACATACATATTTGAAAGCCGAAACTCCCTGTGCATAGATAGGTTCAAACCCCAGCCTAATTGCACAGTATTTCTCATTATTTAAATTCATTGGCTACACACTGTGGTTCCTGCTGAAAACTCGGGAAGCTGTGATGGGCAGGATCCCCGCACTTGTCCCTTTGATCTCCTCTGCTCGAGAGAGGATGAAGACTTTAATTAGAAGTTGAGTTTTGAATAACTTTTTCTGCATAAAGGTAAAATAACTTCAAAAGCTGAAACCTGTCATCTTTCAGATCAAGCTTGTTTACTTGAGGGATTTGAAGTAAGGAAGGATCCTTCATAAGAAGGACTTTGATTGTTTTAGATTTCAGAATCTCTGAACATACCCAAGCCACTCTTAAGAGCTGTACCTTCCTCCGAGAGACTTCATCCTGTAAGCTTTCTCTAACCTACAATGTTCATCAAATCCGGGGTCAGAAGCCAACCCAAGAAGTTTTGGACAGAAAAAGTGAAACTGAAGACGTGAGAGTGAGTGAGCCCATCACATGCTGTATTCCATTTATATGGCCCAAAAAATGTGGTGTTAAAAAATAATGTCTGCATATTTAAATTGAAGATTTTCCTAGATTAATTATATGAAGACTCTAGGACTAAACTGAAAAGATCATTACAAAGCTACAAAAAGAAAAGAAAATCTTAGGAATTTTTATATCTCCATATATATATATTCTCAAGGTTTGTCTGGCAAATGCAAATATATGAAACAAAAATGGTTAGCAAATGAACCAACAATTCTCTACACTTGAAGAAATCTGTCTTTATACGGAATGTATCCATTGGCAAAAACCTGATTTTCTTTTTCTTCTAAAGGAATTATCATTGATAAAACTAACATGATGATTCTAAAATAACAACAATGGATTTTCTGGTCTTAAGAAGCACTTAAAGGGAGCAAAAACCAAAACAAATAAACAAAGTCCCCCCAAAAAGCCAAAAGTACAAAACCACAAACCTGCCCACGTGCCTTCACTGAAAGTCCAAGAAGCGGTGTAACTATAGCCTGAGGTTCTAAACCAAGCCCAAATCAGCTTATGTGAAGAAGACAAATTGCCCGGATAGGTTTTTCTTTGTTTCTTACCCTTGTTGCTAGCAAGAGTGAGATATCCAAAGGGCTAAGAAGTTCATACTTTTGTAACTCTTTCTGCAACCCCACCATTCAACAAACTTGGCCCAAAAAGAGTCCCAGCGGAAATAGAAATAGACAGTTCTTCGTCTTTCCAATCCCTTTCTAAGAAACAAAAATAAGAGACATCCTGAGACCGTAGGACAGGCTGCCACCTCTATACACCTCTGCCCACATCCCTGGTCCAAAGGGAAACTACACAGTGCCTCTGGACACAGGGATATAGGAACAGACAGCCGCTGGTATCCGTGGTTCTGGTCTGGGCCCAGGACCGAACTGAACCAGACAAACAGCTCCCTGCACCCAAATCGCGTGGGGGAGAGAGCTGGACCCTCAGAAGTGAGGACACTCCTGAGAAGTCAGAGGAGACTACCATCTGCCACAGTCCAGATACAAGAGGGAATCTCCTAGTGCCAACTGTGCCCACTGGGTTCAAGGACCTAGGAGCAATGAGGGGGAGGACCATTGATTCCTGCCCATGCCTAGAGCGGAAAGATTGGCTCAAAGAGCAATAACACACCCGAAATCAGAGCTCCTGTTCTCAGAAGAGGCTGAAAGAAAACAGGAAAACAGTTCTACAGGAGCTGACACAGAGGCCTACAGCAGGGCCAAGTCACTCTCAGAAACAGCAAGACAAGCAAACACCAGAGACAACCCAATGGCTAGAGGCAAGCGCAAGAACCTAAGCAACAGAAACCAAGACTACTTGGCACCCTCAGAGCCTGGTTCTCCAACCAAAGAAAATACTGGATATCCAAACACACCAGAAAAGCAAGATTTAGATTAAAATCACATTTTTTGATAATGACGGACAACTTTAAGAAAGACATAAAGAACTCCCTTAAAGAAATACAAGGGGAAAAAGTAAACAAGTAGAAGCCTTTAGAGAGGAAACACAAAAATCCCTGAAAGAATTAGAGGAAAACACATTCAAAAAGATGAACGAATTGAAAATGGAAATAGAAACAATAAAGAAAGCACAAAGGGAGACAACCCTGAATCTAGAAAACCTAAGGAAGAGACAAGGAGCCATAGATACAAGCATCACCAACAGAATACAAGAGATAGAAGAGAGAATTTCAGGGCCAGAAGATACCATAGAAAACATTGACACAACTGTCAAAGGTAATGTAAAACGCAAAAAGGTCCTAGCCCAAAACATACAGGAAAATCCAGGACACAATGAGAAGATCAAACCTAAGGATAATAGGTATAGAAGAGAGTGAAGACTCCCAACTTAAAGGGCCAGTAAATATCTTCAACAAAATTATAGAAGAAAACTTCCCTAACCTAAAGAAAGAGATGCCCATAAACATATAAGAAGGCCACAGAACTCCAAATAGACTGGACCAGAAGAGAAATTCCTCCCATCACATAATAGTTAAAACACCAAATGCACAAAACAAAGAAAGGATATTAAAAGCAGTAAGGGAAAAAGGTCAAGTTACATATAAAGGCAGACCTATAAGAATTACATCAAACTTCTCACCAGAGACTATGAAAGCCAGAAGATCCTGGACAGATGTCATACAGACGCTAAGAGAACACAAATGCCAGCCCAAGTTACTGTATCCAGCAAAACTCTCAATTAACATAGATGGAGAAACCAAGATATTCCATGACAAAACTAAATTTACACAATATCTTTCTACAAATCCAGCCCTGCAAAGGATAATAGATGGAAAACTCCAACACAAGGAGAGAAACTACACCATACAGAAAGCAAGAATATAATTTCCTTGAAATGAAACCAAAAGAAAGACAAACATAATTCCACCTCTAACAACAAAAATAACAAGAAATGACAATCACTGTTCCTTAATATCTCTCAACATCAACAGACTCAATTCCCCAATAAAAAGACATAGACTAACAGACTGGATACATAAAGAGGACCCAGCATTTGACTGCATGCAGGAAACACATCTCAGAGACAAAGACAGACACTACCTCAGAGTAAATGGCTGGAAAACAACTTTCTAAGCAAATGGCCCCAAGAAACAAGCTGGAGTTGCCATTCTAATATCAAATAAAATTGACTTCCAATCACAAGTCATTAAAAACGATAAGGAAGGACACTTCATATTCATCAACGGAAAAATCCACCAAGATGAACTCTCAATCCTAAATATCTATGCTCCAAATGCAAGGGCACCTACACTCATGAAAGAAACCTTACTAAAGCTCAAAGCACACATCACACCTCACACAATAATAGTAGGAGATTTCAATATTCCACTCTCATCACTGGACAGATCATGGAAACAGAAATTAAACACAGACATAGAGAAACTAACAGAAGTTCTGAACCAAATGGATTTAACAGATATTTATAGAACATTCCATCCTAAATCAAAAGGATATTATCTTCTTAGCAGCACCTCATGGAACCTTCTCCAAAATTGACCATATAATTGGTCACAAAACAGGCCTCAATAGATACAGGAAGACAGAAATAATCCCATGAATCCTATCAAATCACCATGCACTAAGACTGGTCTTCAATAACAACAGTAATGACAGAAAACCCACATATACATGGAAATTGAACAATGCTCTACTCAATGACAACTTATTCAAGGAAGAAATAAAGAAAGAAATTAAAGACTCCTTAGAATTTAATGAAAATGACAATACAACATTCCCAAACTTATGGGACACAATAAAACTGGAAAACGCATAGCTCTGAGTGCCTACAAAAAGAAACATGAGAGAGCATGTGTCAGCAGCTTGACAGCACACCTAAAATCCCTAGAACAAAAAGAAATAAACAAACCCAAGAGGAGTGGAAGGCAGGAAATAATCAAACTCAGGGCTGAAATCAACCAAGTAGAAACAAAAAAGGACTATACAAAAAAAATCAACAAAACCAGGAGCTGGTTCTTTGAGAAAATCAACGAGATAGCCAAAGTAACCACAGGCCACAGAGAGTATATCCAAATTAATAAAATCAGAAATGAAAAGGGAGACATAACAACAGAATCTGAAGAAATTCAAAAAATCATCAGATCCTACTATAAAAGCCTATATTCAACAATCCTGGAACTTCTGGAGGAAATGGACAATTTTCTAGACAGATACCAGGAACCAAAGTTATATCAGGAACAAATAAACCATCTAAACAACCCCATAACTCCTAAAGAAATAGAAGCAGTTATTAAAAGTCTCCCAACCAAAAAGAGACCAGGACCAGATGGGTTTAGTGTAGAATTCCATCAGACCTTCACATAAGAGCTTATACCAATACTGTCCAAACTATTCCACAAAATAGAAACAGATGGAGTACTACAAAATTCCTTCTATGAAGCCACAATTACTCTTATACCGAAACCACAAAAAGACCCAACAAGGAAAGAGAACTTCAGATCAATTTCCCTTATGAATATGGACGCAAAAATATTCAAAATTCTTGCAAACCGAATCCAAGAACACTTCAAAACAATCATCCATCATGATCAAGTAGGCTTCATTCCAGGGCTGCAGGGATGGTTTAATATATGGAAATCCATCAGTGTAATCCACTATAAAAACTAACTCAAAGATAAGAACCACATGATCATTTCATTAGATACTGAGAAAGCATTTGACAAAATTCAACACCTCTTCATGATAAAAGTCCTGGAAAGATCAGGAATTCAAGGCCCATATCTAAACATAGTAAAAGTCATATACAGCAAACCAGTAGCTAACATCAAACTAAATGGAGAGAAACTTGAAGCAATCCTACTAAAATCAGGGACTAGACAAGGTTGCACACTCTCTCCCTACTTACTCAATATCATTCTCGAAGTCCTAGCCAGAGCAATCAGACAAGGAAAGGACATCAAAGGAATACAAATTGGAAGGGAAGAAATAAAATATCAGTATTTGCAGATGATATGATAGTATACTTAAGTGACCCCAAAAGTTCCACCAGAGAACTACTTAACCTGATAAACAACTTCAGCAAAGTGTCAGGGTATAAAATTAATTCAAACAAATCAATAACCTTCCTCTACTCAAAGGATAAACAGGCTGAGAAAGATATTAGGGAAATGACACCCTTAACAATAGTCCCAAATAGTATAAAATATCTTTGTGTGACTTTAACCAAGCATGTGAAAGATCTGTATGACAAGAACTTCAAGTCTCTAAAGAAAGAAATTTAGGAAAATCTCAGAAGATGGGAAGATCTCCCATGCAAGAACTTCTGGGGGAATCACCATTCCTGACTTCAAGCAGTATTACAGAGAAATAGTCATAAAAACTGTATGGTATTGGTACACAGACAGGCAGATAAATCAGTGGAACAGAATTTAAGACCCAGAAATGAACCCACACCTATGGTCACTTGGTCTTTGACAAAGGAGCTAAAACCATCCAATGGAAAAAAGATAGCTTTTTCAATAAATGGTGCTGGTTCAACTGGAGGTTCGCATATAGAAGAATGCAAATTCATCCATTCTTATGACCGTATAAAAAGTTTAAGTCCAGGTGGATCAAGGACCTCCACATCAAACCAGATACACTCAAACTAACAGAAGAAAAAGTGGGGAAGAGTCTCGAATACATGGGCACTGGGGAAAATTTCCTGAACAAAACACTAATGGCTTATGCTCTAAGATCAAGAATCGACAAATAGGACTTCATAAAACTGCAAAGTTTCTGTAAGGCAAAAGATACTATCCTGTGGGGGAGGGCCCAGGAGCAGCAGGAGCCCTGCCTGAGACACTGTGGGATCCTGGAAACAGACCGGGTAAAC